>NC_044980.1:73496015-73796015 GCF_008728515.1 Papio anubis
CACTCCTACTTTATTAGTTTTCTATTGCTGCTTGTTACCACAAACAAAACCACCACAAACTTAGTGGCTTAAAAAACACTGATTTATTCTCTTACAGTGCAGGAGGTCAGAAGTCCAAATTGAGTTCTATGTGGCTAAAACCAGAGTCTCAGGCCGGGCGCGGTGGCTCAAGCCTGTAATCCCAGCACTTTGGGAGGCCGAGACGGGCGGATCACAAGGTCAGGAGATCGAGACCATCCTGGCTAACGCAGTGAAACCCTGTCTCTACTAAAAAGATAAAAAAAAAAAAAAAAACTAGCCAGGCGAGGTGGCGGGCGCCTGTAGTCCCAGCTACTCGGGAGGCTGAGGCAGGAGAATGGTGTAAACCCGGGAGGCGGAGCTTGCAGTGAGCTGAGATCCCGCCACTGCACTCCAGCCTGGGCGATAGAGCGAGACTCCGTCTCAAAAAAAAAAACAAACAAAAACAAAACAAAACAAAAATCCAGAGTCTCAGCAAGACTGCATTACTTTTGGGGGTTCCAGGGGACAATCTGTGTCCTTACCCTTTCTAGCTTTTAGAGGCCATCTGCATTCCTTGACTGGTGGCCCCTTCATCCATCTTCAAATATCTGTCTCTCCCTCTCTCTCCCTCCCTGCCCCCTTCTCCCCACTGCCACGCTTCTGTTGTCACATGTCTCTCTCTCGCTCTGCTTCCTTCTCTCCCTCTGACTCTCCTGCCTCACTCTTGAGGACCTTTGTGATGACAGCGGACCCACCTGGATGATCTTCCATTTCAAAATCCTTCATTTAATCACAGCTGCAAAATTAATTTGGCCTGTAGGGTAACATATTCACAGATTCTAGGGATTAGGACATTAAACTCTATGGCGATTCGTTGCTCAACCCACCACACCTATCAGCAGGATACTGGAGCATGTTGCATGGATGGAGGATGGGCTGAAAAACAGAGGACAAAGAATTCACAATTTACATTGTATCCCAGATACAATTTACCTGTAGGATTTTTACTGCTGACCTGGGTGCTATGCCAGGACTGGTGGACAGGAGAGGGGGACTGATGCTGGAACACCACTTCTAGCCACCACCAACCTGCTGGCACTACATGATTTGTGCCTGGGGCACCCATGCTGAGTGACATGTTAGAGAAGGCAGATCCTCCTTCGTGGGAGTTGGTAACAGCAGTTAAACAGTGGTGAACATATCACATTTTACACTGTGGGAAAGGCCCTGTGGTCAGTGGACAGTGTCCCATCACGTGCCACAGTGGTGGAATTATGAGGACTGACTTCCACAGCAGGAGAGTTAAGGGGAGGGCTGGATTAGACTACAAACCTCATCTGCTAATCTGGGCAGGACATTCCATGCCATCGTTGTAATCTGAATGTTAAAGGGAGATGATTTTAACATTCAAAGTCTGAGAATGAGAATTTCTAGATTATACCTACTTCTGATCTCAGTTTAGTCCAACAACTACACCCCTGAAGGAGAGAGGACAGATGTTTTTATACTGATTTTAGCAAAGGGACTGCCAGGCTCCAGGAGGCTCCATGATTCACCTAAAAAGCCTTGGGAGAGAAAGCAGGAACAGAAAGAGACTCCCAGCTCTTCCTGCTGTCCTTGGTGTGTCTCCACCTCCCTGGAGTATAGATTCACTAGGACCTGAGGTCATGGAAGCTGAGGACACAGAACTGACCCAAGCTGTTCAAACAAAATTGGATACATCCTACTTTGTGAGTGATAGACTGGGATTCTCTGGAATGTGGGACTCCCTGTCCTCATGGTTTTATGCCATTAAAAAATGTATTTTAGAAACAAGTAAAAGCAGATGCTTGGGCCAAACGTGGTGGTTCATGCCTGTAATTCCAGCACTTTGGGAGGCTAAAGTGGGTGGATCATCTGAGGTCAGGAGTTCGAGACCAGCCAGGCCAACACTGTGAAACCCTATCTCTATTAAAAAAGAAAAATACAAAAAAATTAGTTGGGCATGGTGGCGTGCACCTGTAATCCCCCTATTTGGAAGGCTGAGGCAGGAGAACTGCTTGAACGGCAGGAGGTGGAGGTTGCAGTGAGCTGAGACTGCACCACTGCACTCCAGCCTGGGCAACAGAGTGAGACTCCATCTGAAAGAAAAAAAAAAAAAACGTAGATGCATGTGTTTGATACATATTTTCATCAGACACCCCTCCATCTACTTTCTGTCTTCTTGAAATCAGCTGAAAATTCTTGTCTACTGATGAAACCACCCCAGTTCTCTTCACAGTTGTGGTTTATACTATTTTACAGTTCACTTACTGCCAATTTAATTTAGATCCAGCCTTTAGTGTAACGATTACCCAAAAAATGTACATTGTACCTATTGAGTAATTTCTCATCCCTCACCTGGACAGAAAAATGTGTGGTTAGTCTGACATCTTGAAGTTAAAATCCCATGGTTGAGCTAAGTACTGTGTAGACATGGACATAGAGTATAGAATAATAGACTTAGAACTGAGTGTGGGGGTATGGGAGAGGAGTGAGGAATGAGGAATTACTCAGTGGGTGCAATGTACATTTTTGGGGTAATAGTTACACTAAAGGCTTAGACTTCACCACTCCCCAGTATTTCCATGTAACAGAACTGCACTTGCACCCCTTAAGTTTATACAATTTTTTTAAAGTTCCATGGTTATCAGTATCTTAGTTATCATTTCATTAATATTTTATTAAAGAAAACAGAATTCTAAGCTTGCAGTGGAGACAGCTTAAAACCATCCAGCCAACAATCCAGAAGCCCTAAAATGCTCAGAAATTGGTAGCATTGTTATCTTAGAACTAGGGGTAAAAAGGCAATTAAAATAAGAACTGATTAAAATTCTGTTTTTCCCAAGGTCGACATCATACTTAATGTTGAAAGACTGAAAGCTTTCTCCCTAAGATTAGGAACAAGACGGGGATTTCCGCTCTCACTACTTCTATTCAACTTCGTAACCACCAGGGCAATTAGGTAAGAAGATAAAATAAAAGGGATTCAGATTGGAAAGAAAGAAATAAAACTGTATCTACTTGCAGAAGACATGATCTTGTGTTCAGAAAATCCTAAGATTCTATATACAATTAGAACTAATAAATGAGTTCAGCGAGGTTGCGAGACTCAAGATCAATATACAAAAAAAATTATACCCCTATGTGATAACAATAAATTATATGAAATGTAATTCTAAAAACAATTTTATTTATAATAGCATCCAAAATAATTCAACACTTTGGAAGAAATTTAACAAAAGAAGGGGAAAACATATTTTGGAAACAAAATCATTGCTTGAAGACGTTAAAGAAGTTATGTCAGGCCGGGCACGGTGGCTCACGCCTGTAATCCCAGCACTTTGGGAGGCCGAGACCGGCGGATCACGAGGTCAGGAAATCGAGACCATCCTGGCTAACATGGTGAAACCCCGTCTCTACTAAAAATACAAAAAACTAGCCGGGCGTGGTGGCGGGTGCCTGTAGTCTCAGTTACTTGGGAGGCTGAGGTGAGAGAATGGCGTGAACCCGGGAGGCGGAGCTTGCAGTGAGCCGAGATCACGCCACTGCACTCCAGCCTGGGAGCACAGCGAGACTCCGTCTCAAAAAAAAAAAAAAAAAAAAAAAAAGGTAATCAGGCATGGGTTCTAGGAGGTCACACAGTGACTAAGAGGTGACCGCTGTGGCATACCTGCACAATCCACGTGGGGTGTGAGGGTCAGCAGGGCCAGTCAAGCAGGGTGTATCTAGTTGTTCCTTAGGGAAGTCCCCAGGAGCAGTTACATAAGGCAGGTATCTGGATCAACCATGCTGCGGAAGTGGGAGGCGGTGTAGAACTAGCAGTGTGTCAAGGGTGACTGAACCTTGCTTCTGGTATGAGAAAGTCCAACTCATATTCAAAATGGATGCCGAGGTAACATAAGATTTTAAGAATTCACTAAACGTATAAATTGCTGATCATCCTAATCTTATACAACAAGAGCAAAACTCCGTCTCAAAAAAAAGAAAGAAAAAATAAAAACATCATGTTAAGTGAAAGAAACCAATCACAAAAGAGCACACACAATCACATTATCCAATTTATATGAAATGTCCAGGAAAGGCAAATCCACAAACTAAGAGTAGATTGGTGGTTGCCTAGGGCTGAGGGAGGAGGGGACATTTGGGAGGAGGGGAAAGTTAAGAGTAACTGTTAATTGGTATAGGATTTCTTTTGGTCATGAAGAAATGTTTGAAATTTATTGTGGTGATAGTTGTTCGACCTTGTGAATAAGCTAAAACCCCTGAATTGCACACTTTAAATGGATGATAACATGGTATGTGAGATGCATTTGAATAAAGTTGTCACACATTTTTTAAAGTCTGTTTGAGAAGCAGTGATGTTCCCACTTCCTCTCCCCTACTCCTCTCAGAAATGTGACTGCCCTGTGCCATTCCAGCAGACAATGGCACTTTTTTCCTCTGGAGAGGACACCAGGTAAAGTCGAGGTGAAGGTGCCATCCTGACTACATGGGGATGTCATGGATGCTGGGGATGGGATTTCCCCGCCCTCTTGCTCCATTCCCAGATAGCTTGAAGCCAGACCTGTCAGGGACTCTCTCCAAATGGCCCTCAGATTAGCTTCCAGTGAAGTTTCCTGTCCAAATACCCCAGCCACATGCTTAGAGCTTCCAAACATCTTTTAAGTCCCTCACTCTCAAATATGAGCTGACCATCAAATATGTGACATTTGAGGGAAGCTTTTAATGTGAAAGATTAAAACTAAACTAAACAAATAAACAGAAGTATCAAAATTTGAAGGAAACAGACAATGTAAGGAGAAAAAAAACCCCAATCATTCAATATAATAGGTGCAATATTTCAACCACATAATAAGAACAGGATTTTTTCTTTTTTTGGGGGGGGGGGGGGGCGGTTTGAGTCTCACTCTGTCACCCGGGCTGGAGCGCAATGGCGCAATCTCGGCTCACTGCAACCTCCGCTTCCTAGGTTCAAGCAATTCTCCTGCCTCAGCCTCCCGAGTAGCTGGGATTACAGGCGCCTGCCACTATGCCCAGCCAATTTTTCGTATCTTTAGTAGAGAAGGGGTTTCACCATGTTGGCCAGGCTGGTCTCAAACTCCTAACCTTGTGATTGGCCTGCCTCGTCCTCCCAAAGTGCTGGGATTACAGGCATGAGCCACCACACCCAGCCTAAGAACAAGATATTGTAAAAGAGATACCATCAGGCTGGGTGCAGTGGCTCATGCCTGTAATCCCAACACTTTGGGAGGCAGATATGGGTGGATCACTTGAGGTCAGGAGTTTGAGACCAGCCCTAACACAAAAATGAGCCGGCCATGGTGGTGCATGCCTGTAATCCCAGCCACTCAGGAAGCTGAAGCAGGAGAATCACTTGAACCCAGGAGGCAGAGGTTGCAGTGAGCTGAAATCATGCCACTGCACTCCAGCTTGGGTGATAGAGTGAGTGAGACTCAGTCTCTAAAAACAAAAGAAACAATCAGAGAACAAGAAAAGGCCTTTGAAATTTTAAAATTTAGAGCAGATATGAGAAACTTGACGTAGATAACCTCAAAAGAAGAGTTTGATAATAAAAATAAAGTTGTCTTTGAGTAAGTACAGCCCTCTCCACAAAAGAGGGAGAAAACAATGAGAAAAAATAAGAAACATGAAGGATGGATTTAAAATATCTAACAGGTATGGTGAGTCACACTGGTGAAGAAAGAAGGAAGGAAGGAAGGAAGAAAGGAAGGAAGGAGAGAAAGAGAGAGAGGAAGGGAGGGAGGGAGGAAGGAAGGAAGGGAGGGAACGAGAAGCAAAAAACAAGAGAGAGAAAGAAGGGAGGGAGGGAAGGAAAGAAGGAAGGAAGAAGAAAGAAGGAAGGAAGGGAGGGAGGGAAAGAAAGAGAAAGAAGAGGAAAGAAAGAAAGAGAGAAAGCAAGGAAGGGAGGGAGAGAGAGAAAGAAGAAAGACGAAAGGAAGGAAGGAAGAAAAAGAAAGAAGGAAGAAAGAAAGAAGAAATAAAAAGAGAAAGAGAAAGGAAAGAAAGAAAAGAAAGAGAAAGAGGACGAGGTCTAACGTCTGACCAAGAAAAGTTTCAGAAAGAGAAGACAGTGGGGCTACAGGAGGAAATCATCAAGAAAACAATCCAAGAAAATTTCCCCAAACTGGACAACATGAGTTTCCATATGTAGAGAGCTAACTAAGTACCTAAAACATTACATAAAAATAGACTCAAAGCAAGGCAAATAATAGTGAAATGTTAGACTACCATAGAAAAAGAATAAATCCCATGTGTTTCTAAAGACAGGGGGTGGGAAATGTCACCAAAAAAACCCAGGAATCAGGATGGCTTCAGATTTTCTCTCGATAACTCTGGAAACTAGAAAACAGGATAAATGCCTTCAGATTTTTGAAGGATAGTTAGTCTCAATTTAGAATTCTATACTGAAAAACCTATCAAACAAGTGTTAGTTTAAAATAAAGACATCGTCAGATATGTAAGAACTAAAAAATTTGCCTTCTGTATATGCTTTCTCCTTTCTTAAGGGATGCACACCAACAGATAGAGGAAGTGAAGACTAAGATTTGGGATGTGACACATACAATTGAGTCCCTTGGGAGAATCACAGAATAAGGTCTCGGACTACAGGAGAGCAGCATTCCCAGCAAATAGCCAATCAGAATTAGAACAGAGGAGTTAAAAGGGGATTACAAAGATTTGATACTATCCTTAGGAATTTAGAACAACTTAAGTAAGCAACAAAGGCAGAAAAATTGCACGGGGGTGAAAAGGGAGACAAAAATGCCCCAGTTAGGGAAAAAGCTGTTCAAAAAGGAAAATAGTTATTTATTTATTTATTTTTTATTTTACCTTAAGTTCTAGGGTACTTGTGCACAATATGCAGGTTTGTTACATATGTATACACATGTCATGTTGGTGTGCTGCACCCATTAACTTGTCATTTACATTAGGTATATCTCCTAATGCTATCCCTCCCCGGTCCCCCCACCCCATGACAGACCCCGGTGTGTGATGTTCCCCACCCTGTGTCCAGGTGTTCTCATTGTTCAATTCCCACCTATGAGTGAGAACATGTGGCGTTTGGTTTTCTGTCCTTGTTATAGTTTGCTCAGAATGATGGTTTCCAGCTTCATCCATGTCCCTACAAAGGACATGAACTCATCCTCTTTTATGGCTGCATAGTATTCCATGGTGTATATGTGCCACATTTTCTTAATCCAGTCTATCGTTGATGGACATCTGGGTTGGTTCCAAGTCTTTGCTATTGTGAATAGTGCCACAATAAACATATGTGTGCATGTGTCTTTATAGCAGCATGATTTATAATCCTTTGGGTGTATGCCCAGTAATGGAATGGCTGGGTCAAATGGTATTTCTAGTTCTAGATCCTTGAGGAATTGCCACACTGTCTTCCACAGTGGTCGAACTAGTTTACAGTCTCACCAACAGTGTAAAAGCATTCCTATTTCTCCACATCCTCTCCAGCACCTATTGTTTCCTGACTTTTTAATGATCACCATTCTAACTGGTGTGAGATGGTATCTCATTGTGGTT
The DNA here is from genome assembly GCF_008728515.1 of Papio anubis. Lineage (NCBI taxonomy): Eukaryota > Metazoa > Chordata > Mammalia > Primates > Cercopithecidae > Papio > Papio anubis. The sequence goes on from NC_044980.1 coordinate 73,503,594, forward strand.
TTGATTTGCATTTCTCTGATGACCAGTGATGATTTTTCATGTGTCTGTTGGCTGCATAAATGTCTTCTTTTGAGAAGTGTCTGTTCATATCTTTTGCCCACTTTTTGATGGGGTTGTTTGATTTTTTTCTTGTAAATTTGTTTAAGTTCTTTGTAGATTCTGGATATTAACCCTTTGTCAGATGGGTAGATTGTAAAAATTTTCTCCCATTTTGTAGGTTGCCTGTTCACTCTGCTGGTAGTTTCTTTTGTGCAGAAGCTCTTTAGTTTAATTAGATTCCATTTGTCAATTTCGGCTTTTGTTGCCCTTGCTTTTGGTGTTTTAGTCATGAAGTCTTTGCCCATGCCTATGGCCTGAATGGTATTGCCTAGGTGTTCTTCTAGGGTTTTTATTGTTTTAGGTCTAACATTTAAGTCTTTAATCCATCTTGAATTAATTTTTGATAAGGTGTAAGGAAGGGATCCAGTTTCAGCTTTCTACATGTGGCTAGCCAGTTTTCCCAGCATCATTTATTAAATAGGGAATCCTTTCCCCATTTCTTGTTTTTGTCAGGTTTGTCAAAGATCAGATGGTTGTAGATGTGTGGTATTATTTCCGAGGGCTCTTTTCTGTTCCATTGGTCTATATCTCTGTTTTGGTACCAGTACTGTGCTGTTTTGGTTACTGTAGCCTTCTGTACTGTAGCCTATACTACTGTAGTATAGCTTGAAGTCAGGTAGCATGATGCCTCCAGCTTTGTTCTTTTGGCGTAGGATTGTCTTGGCAATGTGGGCTCTTTTTTGGTTCTATATGAACTTTAAAGCAGTTTTTTCCAATTCTGTGAAGAAAGTCATTGGTAGCTTAACGGGGATGGCATTGAATCTATAAATAACCTTGGGCAGTATGACCATTTTCACAATATTGATTCTTTCTATCCGTGAGCATGGAATGTTCTTCCATTTGTTTGTGTCCTCCTGTTTTATTTCGTTGAGCAGTGGTTTGTAGTTCTCCTTGAAGAGGTCCTTCACATCCCTTGTAAGTTGGATTCCTAGGTATTTTATTCTCTTTGAAGCAGTTGTGAATAGGAGTTCACTCATGATTTGGCTATCTGGGAAAACAGTTATTATACAGTGTAGCAAACAATATATACACAGTCACAGTGGTATAAACACTTGATTTTAACTATAAAGACAAAGTGTAGAAGACTTAATCATGATGACAAAAGAGAATATCTTTTATCAACTTTAATGACATAAAAATAAAAGTGCACATGACAGCAGGGGGTCTCTAGTGTCCTCGTCTTACAAAGAAGGGGTTGGTGGTAAAGAGATACTATCCACATTGTCACCAACACTTACACTGATTTTCTTTCTTTTTTTTTAAAAAAAAAAGCCATCCTAGGTGGGTGTGAACCGAACTTTTTTTTTTTTTTTTGAGACATAGTCTCATTCTGTCACCCAGGCTGGAGTGCCATGGGGCAATCTCAGCTCACTGCAACCTCCACCTCCCAGGTTCAAGTGATTCTCCTGCCTCAGCCTCCCTTGTAGCTGGGATTACAGGCATCTGTCACCATGCCTGGCTCATTTTTGTATTTTTACTAGAGACAGGGTTTCACCATGTTGGCCAGGCTGGTCTTGAACTCCTGACTGCAAGTGATCTATCCACCTTGGCCTCCCAAAGTGCTAGGATTACAGGCGTGAGCCACCATGCCTGGCCTCTAGTAATTTTTGTTTGTTTGTTTGTTTTTTGTTTTTGAGACAGAGTCTCGCTCTGTTGCCCAGGCTGGAGTGTAGTGGCGTAGTCTCGCTCACTGCAACCTCCTCCTCCCAGGTTCAAGCAATTATCCTGCTTCAGTCTCCCGAGTAGCTGGGATTACAGGTGCCTGCCACTATGCCTGGCTAATTTTTTGTATTTTTAGTAGAGACATGGTTTCACCATGTTGACCAGGCTGGTCTCGAACTCCTGACCTTGTAATCCGCCCACCTCGGCCTCCCAAAGCACTGGGATTACAGGCGTGAGCCACCGTGCCCAGCCAAGTGTCTAATAACTTTTAAGCATGGTTTTAATATTTGAGATACTGAGATAACAGTATCTTTCTGTATAGCTGTTGAAAAGCGGCTATTTTGGAAGAATGTGCTGTCTTCTCTCCATCCTTACCTTGGGAGGCTTTCTGGATGGTATGAATGAGCTACATCCTCATCTGTCATTGCAGGAAGTCGTGGAATAAATGTCTAAAATCACTAACTCATAAAATAACCGTATAAGCACCTTGTTAGGAATATGGAGTCATGACAAGAAGAACTGAAAATAGACATAATTAAAAGAGTTTAAATTATTCCATTTGGGGAATGGTGCTGGGGTGGAGAGGGTAGTGCTAGGGCTAGAGTCTTTGGTACAAGCCCTTCCGGACGGCAATTATTTACTTTTTAAAAAATGTATACACTTATTACTTTAATAAATTTAAATGTTAATTTTAAGGTCCATGGTAGCTAATGCTCAACTACATACACACACGTGAACATGCACACACACACACACACACACACACCCCTGTCATCCGTTGATATATGCAAGGGATGGGTTCCAGAACCCTGCATATACCAAAATCCACTCAAAATACTCAAGTTCCGGGTTGGTCCTGCAGAACCAGGCTATATAGGAAAAAAGTTGACTCTCTATATCAGTAAGTTTAGAATCCCCCCAATGCTCTATATTTTATCAGCCTTTGGTTGAAGAAATCTGTATGTAAATGGACTCAGGTAGCTTGAACCCTTGTTGTTTAAGAGTTAACATATATATGGGTGGGGAGAAGGAAAGGGATAAAGTAAGAGTGGTAAAATGTTAACATTTGGGGGATCTGGGTAGAAGTACTTGAGAATTCTTTCTACTATTCTTTTTTTTTTTTTTTTTTTTTTTTGAGACGGAGCTCACTTTTTCGCCCAGGCTGGAGTGAAGTGGTGCCATCTCAGTTCACTGCAACCTCCACCTCCCAGGTTCAAGCAATTCTCATGCCTCAGCCTCCCGAATAGCTGGGATTACAAGCATGTACCAACATGCCCAGCTAATTTTTGTATTTTTAGTAGAGACGGATTTCTCCATGTTGGCCAGGCTGGTCTCAAACTCCTGTCCTCATGTGATCAGCCTGCCTCAGCCTCCCAAAATGCTAGGATTACAGGCGTGAGCCACCGCACCTGACCCCAAAATAAAAGGTTTAAGTAAAACTAATGCTGTTCAACGCTTAAAACCATGTGTTTGGCACAAGTAAGCATGTTACATGCATCACCTCATATAGTCCTCACAACTCTTGTTATTCCTACGTTACTGGGGAAGAAACTGAGGCTCAGAAAATTCAGGTGATGTGCCCAGGTTCACACAACTGGTAAAAATGTGATTGGATTTGACATCGAGTCATCTGTTCTGTTGTCTCTCAGTCGCTGGATCCAATGCTGTTTTCCACTTTGCTCCCAAAAGTAAAGTAGGAAGAGAGGGAGGCTAGTTGGAAAGGATCACAGCCTCTCCTCTTCTCACTTCGTAGCGGGGAACACAATTGACTGTCCGAGTGCCACCCAGCATACCCTTTGCCTGCACTAATGTCCTTCAGTCTGTCTTGCCTCCTTCTTCAAGCCTCTGATGCATTGGTGATATGGTTTGGCTCTGTTCCTCATCCAAATCTCATGTCAAATTGTGTTCCCCACATGTCAAGGGGTGATCTGGTGGGAGGTGATTGGATCATGGGGGCGGATTTCCAATCCTCCATGTTGTTCTCATGATAGTGAGTCCTCACGAGATCTGATGGTTTAAAAGTGTGGCACTTTCCTCCTTGCTCTCTCTCATGCTCCACCATGATGAGACTTGCTTGCTTCCCCTTTGCATCTGCCATGACTGTAAGTTTCCTGAGGTCTCTCAGTCATGATTTCTGTACAGCCTGTGTAACTGTGAGTCAATTAAACCTCTTGTCTTCACAAATTACCCATTCTCAAGTAGTTCTGTATAGCAGTGTGGAAACAGACCTATACACCCCAGAATGTCTGCTCTCTGCTTGACTGAGGCCTCGTCACCCCTCTGGCTACCCCCAGAAGCCTGTGTGTACAGTGAAGGTTTGGAGGTGAGGGTGGTAACGGGGAGGAGGCCTTGTGGAAGGGGTTCAGCTGTCATCCCTCCCACCTGATTTGAGGAGGACCATAAAACGTCTTCATCTTGGAAGCGATAGAGGGAACGTTTATATTTTGAGTAATTGTATTCGAAAGACTGGGAGAGCAGTTACTTATTGTCCTGAATATCCTAGAGTTGATTTTTACCTTAGCTCCTTAGCAGCCTTGATTTTTTTTCTGATCTCATGTGATAGTGCATAAATATATAAAAGAAGTAGTTATTAAAATACATGGTGTATTTTTTTTTTTTTTTTTGAGATGGAGTTTTGCTCTTGTTGCCCAGGTTGGAGTGCAATGGCTTGATCTCGGCTCACCGTAGCCTCTGCCTCCTGGGTTCAAGCGATTCTCCTGCCTCAGCCTCCCAAGTAGCTGGGGTTACAGGCATGCGCCACCATGCCCAGCTAATTTTGTCAAATATATGTTTTTAATGTTAAATATGTTTTCTTATTATGAAAGTAATATATGATCATTATAGACTATTTGTAAAACTGGAAATATAAAAAAGAAAAAGTGGTATATTTCCTTCCAATCTTTCTCTGTCCAGATATATTTTTAACAAAATGTAGATGGCAGTGAACAATTTGAATCTTGCTTTTTTTCACTTTTTATATAAACATATTGTATTCTTTAAAATAATTTTTAAATGCATTAATGACTGCATAATATTCCATCCCAGAGATAGAGAGTAATAGTGATAGTATCATGCCCATTACCCGTTACCAATTGCTAAATGTTTATGATTAATGTTAATCCTAAAAGGGGCTATGAGTTTGATCCCTCTCTCTCTCTCTCTCTCTCTTTAACTGAGATAGTGACTCGATTTGTCACCCAGGCTGGAATGCAGTTGCATGACCATGGCTCATTGCAGCCCGGATATCCCAGGCTCAAGCAATCCTACCACCTCAGCCTTCTGAGTAGCTGGGACTACAGGCACGCAAACCACCACACCCGGCTAATTTTTGTATTTTTTGTAGAGATGTGGTCTTACTATGTTGCCCAGGCTGGTCCCAAACTCCTGGGCTCAAGTGATCCTTCTTCCTTGGCCTCCCAAAGTGCTGAGATTACAGGCATGAGCCACTGTGCCCGGCCTCATCTTTCAAATACAGGACAATATTTCGTTTCAGCTCTTGATACGTAAATGCATTTTTCAAGGTCTTTTTCATTTCAGAAAAGATTTAAATACAATGAATATTATCTTTTCTGGAAGAGGTTCTCTTTAGGACAGGAAAGGCTGTGGGAACAGGTTAAACATAGCTTCCAGTCACACTGAACAAAACAGAGCCTGTTTTGCTTCATCTATTCATGATGTTTTTCTTCCCAGTTTCTTTGCACTTGTTTCGTCATGTCTCCCCCTTTCTGCTCACTGTCCTGATGTTCTGGATGAACCTTTCCCCTACATTTTCTCAAACAGCTTAACATGGGGATGGGCTGCGGCTTCCAGGCTGCCAGCAGCTTTCTGATTCATCTTTGGGAGATAATTGCATCCCTTTCCTAGGAAAGAAAAAAAATGCTCTGATGTGCTAGAAAGATCAAAAGTAAGGGTTAATGCCTCCATTTGAAAGCCCACGCTTAAAATCCATGAGCCTTAGACTTGATGTGCTCAGTCTTTCAAAAACTCCAACTGCCTATGCACCCTGGTCCCACATGTGTCCACCACACACTTACTGATAGGAGGAAAGAGAAGCTGCCATAAAAGAGTCGCTTCATAATAGCCTCTGGAAGCTTCTCAGAGGGCAATACAGTATAAATTGTATGTCCAATCCTTGGTCCTTAGGCCATAATCATTAAGCTAGGCCATGTTCCCTGGGGTAGGAGCTGAGCCTCTATATCTCAATATTACACAGCAGGTGAGTATTAATATGACTCTTTTGGATTGAAAACTAAGTCCTTCAGAGTTGAAAGGCCTATTTCTTGGTCCCCCAACACATGGCCTGTTGGACTTCATAAAAAGGCTGTGGACTTGGTGCAGTGGCTGGCTCATGCCTGTAATCCCAATACTTTAGGAGGCTGAGGTGTGAGGATTACTTGAGGCAAGGAGTTTGAGACCAGCCTGGGCAACATATTGAGACCTCGTCTCTACACATATTGAGACCTCGTCTCTACAGATGTTAAAAATAACCCGCTTGGTGTAATGGTGCACACCTGCTGTCCCAGCTATTCAGGGTGCTGTGGAGGAAGGATTGATTGCTTGAGCCCAGCCGTTCAAGACTGCAGTGAGCACCACTGCACTCCATATGGGTGACAGAGACCCTGTTTCAAAAAGAAGAGGCTGCAATTTTCCAAAATTTAGATATGTATAATTCTTTTCTTGGCCTGTGTAAGTGGCTTGGTAAATATAACCACAGGGGCAACAGTGAAATTGGCTTACCCATTTTCACAACTGCTTCCCTCGGTGTTTAAGTGGTGAGATCCAAAATCCTACTCTGGAATGCGGAGGTTCAAGACCATGAGGAGCTAGATTGCTGTGCATCATGACTGGAAAAGATGGCATTGGGGCCTGATGCAGAGAGTGAGTCTTTGACACGAGACAGACCCAGTGACAGAGAGGACAGTAGAGATACCCCTAAATGGGGCCAGTTGGCCTGTGGACTTTGGGGTGATCAGGACCAGGATCTATATCTAAATATCAGTTACAACAGCTTTAGGCAAATTTTAGTGTTTAACTTAATGAGACTATATATATAATATTTTGACATAACATAGAGTCCAGGGCTAATGTAGCTGACTCCTTCTTTCTCATTCAGTCCTCTTGAGAATTGTAGCTTTGGTCTCATGAGCACAAAATGCTCTTATCCATATTACAGACCAGAAGGGCAAAGGTCAAAAGGCAAAAGATGCATCCCATTTGTATTGCTCCTAATTTATCAGAAGAACAATAGCTTTCTTTGGTGCCTGGCCCAGTGATTCCCACTTCTAGTCTTTGGCCTGAACTGAGTCACATGGCTATCTCTACCCGTAAACAAGAATTTTTTACTAAGTCCACTGAAATCACAATGAAATCAGTAAAAAAGGTAGAATAGCATAGGTTTGTAGTTGTGACACTGGGCAACTACTTAACCTCTCTTTGTTCTGACTTTCTCATCTATAAAATGGACACTGGACAGTAATGGTGTGTGCATCAGAGGATTGTTGTGGATATTTTTTTTGAGACAGGGTTCTCGCTGTTGCCCAGGCTGAAGTGCAGTGGTGTATTCACAGCTCCCTGCAGCCTTGACCTCCTGGTCTCAAGCAATTCTCCCACCTCAGCCTCCCATGTAGCTAGGACCACAGGTACACACTATCACACCCGAGTAATTTTTTATTTTATTTTTTATAGAGACAGGTTCTCTCTATGTTTCCCAGGCTGGTCTCAAACTCTTGGACTCAAGCGATCCTCCCACCTCAACCTCCCAAAGTGCTGGGATTACAGGGCATGAGGCGCTGTGCCTGGCCTGACTTCATTTTTATAAAGCACACAGAATACAGCAGTATAAAAGTGTTTGTTAAATTAATAAAGAGAAGAGTATTCACTAGGCGGGCCTAGGTAGGGCCTTCCATTAAGCATGGCTATTCTGCATGGTAATTCTCTTTTACAGTAACAGTCAATTAACCATTACAATCTGATATCAGCTGTACATCAGGGGATTAAGAGAAGGGCTGCCTTCATTTGGCAGAGGCACGTGGCAGCAGCCTGGGAAAGTGTTGTAAGGTGACCTGTAGAGAGCGGCCAGGCCTAAGGAATTGACCTCCTTAAAGTAACAAGGCACAACCACAAGAGCGGTGGCAGATTTGTAGCTGGGATATGGCTATATTTCCCAGATTGCCCTCGACTGGTTGGCCATGTGACTAAGCTTTTGTCAATAGAGAGTGAGTAGAAGTGGATTGTGCATAGGAGAAAAATCTCTGACCTTTTGCCTTCTGCTCCTTCACCCATCCAATGGCAAGAGCAACAATGACGGAAGCTATTTTGTGACAATGGCAGAGCTGCCAGGAAGCCTGGATCCCTCAATGACTGCATGGTAAAGAGCCACCCACTGACATGGAACACCTACTCTGGACTGTTACATGAAAAGAAAGAAATTTCTATTCTGTTTAAGCTTTTGCATTTTGTAACTCTTCATTCTAGCCTTTTACCTCAACTAATACAATTACTTTCATAATTTAAAATAGGATGTGTTAAAACATCTGCTGATATTATGCATAAAATATTTCTGAAAGGATATTTAGGAAGTGATAATAACATAGGCTACCTGTGGAAGGGGGAACTGAGAGCCTGGGGGATAGTGGTGGGAAGGAGTCTCATTTGTTTTGTTTTCACTCTGTAACTATGTATAATTGTTGAAATCTGAACCGTATAAATGTAATGTTTATTCAAAAAATACAGGGATTGGGTGCAGTGGCTCACACCTGTAATCCCAGCACTTTGGGAGGCTGAGGCCAAAAGATCACTTGAGGTCAAGCATTCGAGACCAGCCTGGCCAACATGGTGAAAACTCTGTCTCTATTAAAAAAAAAAAAAATAGGGGTGTGGTGGTGGACACCTGTAACCCCAGCTACTCAGAAGGCTGAAGCAAGAGAATCACTTGGTTTCTTGGGGAGGTGGAGGTTGCAGTGAGCTGGGATCATACCGCTGCATTCCAGCCTGGGCAACAGAGCCAGTTTCTGTCTCAAAAAGAAAGAAAGAAAGAAAGAAAAGAAATGTAAATAAGGCCAGGTGTAGTGGCTCATGCCTGTAATCCCAGCACCTTAGGAGGCCGAGGCAGGAGGATCACTTAAGCAGAGGAGTTCGAGACCAACCTAGGCAACATAACAAGACCCTGTTTCTACCAAAAAATTTAAAAAATTGGCCAGGCACCATGGCTTACGCCTGTAATCCCAGCACTTTGGGAGGCCAAGGCGGGCAGATCATAAGGTCAGGAGTTCAAGACCAGCCTGGCCAATATGGTGAAACCCCATCTCTATTAAAAATACAAAAATCAGCCAGGTGTGGTGGTGTGCACCTGTAGTCCCAGCTACTCGGGAGGCTGAGGCAGAAGAATCGCTTGAAACTGGGAGGCGGAGGTTGCAGTGAACTGAGATCATACCACTGCATTCTAGGCTGGGTGACAGAGCAAGACTCTGTCTCAAAAAAAAAAAAAAAAAAAAAATTAGCCAGGCATGGTGGCACACACCTGCAGTCCCAGCTACTCAGGAGGCTGACACTGCACTCCAGCCTGAGTGACAGAGTGAGACCCTGTCTCAAAAACAAAAACAAAACAAAAACAAATTAAGTGTTGATCTTGCACCACTGTAGTTTGTTGAAAGTCATTACTGATCGGCACTCAGCGTGCATGTGAGCATCTTGTCTACTAATCTATGATCAGGGCAAGGAGAAAGGTGATGGAAGAAGCCAGCACAGAGGAGTCCGCCGGGTGAATGACCGAGTGGAGGGAGAGCTGCAGGGCTCCACCTAAACGTCCACCCAAAACAGCTGATCTGGATGCCTGTGACCCGACTGCTCACCCCCATAGGACAGCATGTGTCAGCATGAGGGAGGTGATCACTGCAATGGAGCATCAATGCAGGTACTCCATTTCCTGAGCATCCTGTCCCAGGACAATATCGTTTTATGTGAGGCACTCAGAGATTCGTCCTGAGTTTTTGGTTGAGTGAGTAATGTGACATTCTGTAACTAACCGAAGGGAAATTCACTGTTCATTCTTGCAACTCATTGATTTTTCCTGCCTCCTATATTTTTTGTTGGGATGAGTGATTTATTATTGTCCTATTCAAGGTTTTCAACAAGATTCCCATTCCAAAGCCAAAAGATAAGGGACAATATAATATTTAGTCATTTTCTCCTGAAGCACAAAATGGGGGTTTCTGATTCAATATGGATTAAGGGAGGGCATTGTGTGATTGATAGAAATTCAGAGTTTGCCCAAAATCTAATGAATATTTGAAATTATTTTATTCTTGCTTTTGTACAATGGAAAAATGATCACCCCTGATAAACCATTAACTCCCTTTTCAGGAGTCACTGATGGCTCCCCTCTTCCCCTTTGTTGGACTCAATCCGTTTTTTCTAGGAAACTTTGCCAGGTGGATGGTTTGGTATGTTAATAACAGAAAAAGATTCAAAATGGCTTCAGAAACCACTTTTTATTGTTTTGAAAGTTAGAACATTAAACCACTGACACACTGTTGGGAGCACCCAGTTCAATTATTCCCGTTGGTTCTCAGTTGCCCACCAGATAATGATTCATGCTGGCCCCCAAGGGCCCTTCCATGTCTGGACAACGCCTTTCCAGCCTTCTCAGAGCTCCCTGTGGGACTCCCCTGCGTGCACAGGCACTTAACTCACTTCACAGCCCTCAGATGCCACCAAAAGGGAATAAAGAAAAGAACCAAAGGTGGAGAGTCCTCTCTGCCAAAAATGTGCTTTCTAACAGGGATTGGCAAACTATAGCCTGTGGGCCAAGTTCATCCACCGCCTGTTTTTGCAAAGTCCATGAGCTAAGAATGTGTTTACATTTTTAAATGGTTAAAAAAAATGGTTAAAAGAAGAATAATACTTCATGACATGTGAAAATCATATAAAATTCAGATATCACTGTCCATAAGTAAAGTTTTATTGAAACATAGCCATACCCATTCCTTTACACATTGTCTGTTGTGGCTTTTGCACTGCCAGGGCAGAGTTTAATAATTTGCAACAGTGATCGTATGGCCTAAAATATTAATTATCTGTCACTTTACAAGAAAAATTTGCTGACTCCTGTTCCTATAATACGCTAAGGTCCTTCTGATGGAAATATTTGTTCTTGCTCTCTTCCAAATCTTCAGTCATACTAGGGACATTAACAGTTACTATCTCACTTATTTATTTTTTACACTATTTACTCTTTTGAAATCTTCTGGCAACAGCCCTTTGTTTGATAAACCAGAAATATTCAATTCCTGTGATCCTCAAGAACATTCCACAAACTAAGTACCTGCGATAGGAAGGTGAGAGGAAAGCTCTCTGGAGCTATGGTAAGGAGCAAGATAAACACAGCCTTCCCTTGTGTTGCTAATTCTAATGGGAAAAATTAAGCAATCTGTAAACAAAAGTATGGTAATTTTTTCATAGAGAAGATAGAAGGTGTCCAGAGACTAGAGAGTGGGAATACCTTAGCTTATGTAGGTGATATCGAGGGAGGGCTTCTCCGAGGAGGTGGTATTTCTAGGGAGACCTGAAGGACAAGTAGGTATCATATTAGTGAAGAGCAAGGTAACATTTACATGGAGAGAAACAAACTTCTATGTTATTTAAGTTGTTATTTGGGGGTCTTTGTTATATGCATCCAACCTTTTTTTTTTTTTTTTTTTGTCACTCTGTAGCCCAGTGTGGTGGTATGATCCCAGCTCACTGCAGCCTCAACCTCCTCAATCCTCCACTGCAGTCATCTGAGTAGATAGGACTACAGGCATGCAGCACTACGCCTGCCTAATTTTTAAAATTTTAGTTTTTTGTAGAGACAGGATCTCACTATGTTGCTCTGGCTGGTCTCAAACTCCAGCCTTTAGTGACCCTCCTGTCTTGGCCTCTCAAAGTGCTGGAATTACAGGCATGGCCACTGCACTTGGCTCTAATGCGTTCTTTGTACCAAAACTGCACTACCTGCTTCCTCCTGTGGAGCTGGGAGTCAGAGCCTCTGTGTGGACTGGTTTGGGGAGGAGCTTGAAGTTCCAAGGGACAAGGACTCTGGGTTGCTGGCTGCTTTTTACTCTTTGGGGGAGTTTTTGTCGGTTGGCCCCTAAATGTCTTTAAAATGAAAACAAAAGGCCTTTTATGCAATGATGCCCCTACCCTTCTTCAGCCAAGCTCCTCTCTGTGAGCTTAACTTTTACTCTGAAAGACTCTTTTAACTAGAGCTCCTTGACATAACAACACACAATTCGGTGGGAACTTTCTCGCCAGTTTTGTTTTTAGGGTAGAAGAAATGTTTCTGAGGTTTAGTGAATATACTCTGAGAAGAGACTGGGAGGATTTCACTCTGATATCTCTTCTGATATCTGTCATCTAACTTCCAGGTAATTTTGACATCCCTGCTGACCTATATATAAAACTAGCACAATACAACGTCTTAGGAAAATAACATCAGCTTTGCAAAGAACTTTCTTCCAGGACTAAATACTAGGTACTATTTTCACTTTAAAAGTCAATGGGCCGGGCACGGTGGCTCACGCCTGTAGTCCCAGCACTTTGGGAGGGCGAGGTGGGTGGATCACCTGAGGTCAGGAGTTCGAGACCAGCCTGGCCAACATGGTGAAATCCTGTCTCTACTAAAAATACAAAATTAGCTGGGAGTAGTGGCGTATGCCTGTAATCCCAGCTACTCAGGAAGCTGAGGCATGAGAATAGCTTGAACCCGGAAGGCAGAGGTTACAATAAGCCGAGATCGCACTACTGCACTCCAGCCTGGGCAACATGAGCAAATCTCTGTCTAAAAAAGAAAAAAAAAAAGAAAGTCAATGACAAGCTGGGCGCAACGGCTCATGCCTGTAATCACAGGACTTTGGGAGGTTGAGGCCTGTGGATCACCTGAGGTCAGGAGTTTGAGACCAGCCTGGCCAGCATGGCGAAACCCTGTCTCTACTAAAAATAAAAAAATTAGCCAGGTGTGGTGGTGTGCACCTGTAACCCCAGCTACTCCGGAGGCTGAGGCAGGAGAATCGCCAGCCTCCCGGGAGGCAGAGGTTGCAGTGAGTCAAGGTCTCTCCACTGCACTACCGAGCAATAAGAGCAAAACTCCATCTCAAAAATAAATAAATAAATAAAAATAAGAGCAAAACTCTATCTCAAAAAAAAAAAGAAGTCAATGACAGCCTGTGCTCAGAATGAAGATGTGGGTTTTTTTTTTTTTTCTGGTGATTCATTATTCACTCTTAAATACTCATTTTGTCATGCAGAGGAGTCATGCACATAAGAAAAGCCAGTCCAAGAAATTAGTCAGTATACTGATGAATATGTTTTCATTAGCTGGATACTGATTCATGTAAATCAATGAAGAGATAAACTAATGTTGGAATAATTGATCAGATATAAGCCTGTCCATAGTATAATGAAACCTCTTACAGAGGCCTTCAGGATGTGTTACATTTATAATCATAAGTGAGAAAACTGTAGTGAACATTTGTCATTTTTGGTTGTCCAGCATCCAAACACCCTTTCTATTTTGGCAAGTACAAGGTCAGTGAAGGCCAGGATCTTGCTTCCCAATCTGGAAGCTGGAGAGGAGCAAAGAATCTCCCTCCAGATTCTAGAATAATTGCAACATCCCTCCACTTCACTCCAGCCTGGGTGACAGAGCGAGGCTCTGTGTGTGGACATTTGACCAAGGCTCTGCCGATCACATGTTCTTCCCTGAGGCTTTGGATCTTCAGGGAGTGATACCAAGGCCAGAGAGAGGAGAGACTATTCAGAGTGGCCGCTGGATGGAATTGAGATGTCAGTGGATGTTGACAAGTGTCTGGAGCTGATGATGTTAGGGCTGGCACCCTTTGTACACTAAATCTCTGGTGGGATCCTGATTGTGCCCTGTGTACCTGAGTTCCTGTTTCCAAGGCTAATTCTCCATTCTTCCTGCCTTTTTTTTTTTTTTTTTTGAGACGGTATCTCGCTGTGTTACCCACGCTGGAGTAAAGTGGTGTGATCAAGGCTTACTGCAGCCCTGACCTCCTAGGCTTAAGTGGTCCTCCTGCATCAGCCTCCCAAAGTGCTGGGATTACAGGTATGAACCACTGCACCCAGCCCATTCCTGACTTTTTTTTTTTTTTTTTTTGACAGAATCTCGCTCTGTCGCCCAGGCTGGAATGCAGTGGCGTGATCTTAGCTCACTGCAAGCTCTGCCTCCCGGGTTCACGCCTTTCTCCTGCCTCAGCATCCCAAGTAGCTGGGACTACAGGTGCCCGCCACCATACCCAGCTAATTTTTTGTATTTTTAGTAGAAATGGGGTTTCGCCGTGTTAGCCAGGATGGTCTTGATCTCCTGACCTTGTGATTGCCTGCCTCGGCCTCCCAAAGTGCTAGGATTACAGGCGTGAGCCACCGCGCCTGGCCCTTCATGTCATTTTTGAGACACCCAGTAGCCTTTCAATAAATTTATTTTCTGTATATGTTAGCCAGTACTGGTTTCCTCTTTTTCAAGAATACTAGTTGTTTCATATTCTATGTAAGAATAAGATATACAGTATTATGTAAGAAGAAAATTTTATTCTATATATGGTCCATTTCTAGACTGGGAAGGATTAATCTAAAAATTACAGTTATTTTAAGGATGAATTGACAGGAAAGCATATATTTTACAAAGAATATGTTGTAACATGTTGTTTGGTGCACTTAATTGCTACTCACCCTTTCTATGGACAAAAGACTAATCAGGGACAGCCACAGTCTCCAAGAACCTGACAGAGAGGCAGTGGTATGCTAGAATTCAAAGAGACCTTTGAAACGATTTCATCCAAACACTTCATTTTACATGCAAGAAAACTGAGGTTCTGACTGGCTGAATTATTTACCCTAAATTGCACAGCCAATTAGTGAGAGAGCAGGAATTCTAATCAGACATCACTCCTGGGGAACTGTGTTATTTGACAGGAAAGACGAACAGGGTAGGGAAGCGAGTGGCAATGACTGGTATCTTGCTTGCAGAACTGAGATCACCAAGTGTCCATTTGGTTAAGAGGCCTGGGCAGTGACAGAATAGGGTCTTGAGGTCAGAGCATGGCCACACAGCAAGGCTGGCAGGTGTTGCTGTGCTGCTGGACAATAGGGTTGGATAAGAAAAGGACAGTCTCAGAGCCAGGGCCAAACCAAAAGTTTTCCTCTTCTCCCCAGAGTTGTGTGGATAAGAAGCTTAAGAATGTAAACACTCCTCAGCCCACTCCCACCCTTTTGGTTGTTGTTGAGACAGGGTCTCCCTCTGTCACCCAGGCTGCAGTACAGTGGTGCCATCATAGCTCACTGCAGCTTCGAACTCCTGGATCATCCTGCTTCAGCCTCCTGAGTAGCTGGGATTACGGGCAAAAACAACCATGCCCAGATAATTTTTAAATTTTCCTAGAGAGATTGGGATCTCATTTTGTTGCTGAGGTCAGTCTCAAACTCCTAGGCTCAAGCAATCCGCTTGCCTCAGCCTCCCAAAGTGCTGGGATTAGAGGTATGAGCCACTGCACCCAGCTTCCTTCCTTTTTCTCAATTTTTTTTCTTTTTTTTTTTTTTTTTTTTTACCTCATGGGAACGTCTCACCTTTCTAAAACTCATGAATCCAGCTGTAATTTCTGGAACTTACGTTTCCTCTTCCTTTGGTCTGAATATTGACATGCCTCAGAATCAGGTTGCAACATCACCAGTTGTGCCTCTATCTGTTTTTTAGAATTATTCCCCATTTGGAGGTGTTTACTTTATATGTTGGGCAGATATTAGTTATATGGGCCCCTCAAGAGAACTAATACATCATTTGGAAGGAGGGAATTTGACTAGTTTAAACTGCTTTCTTAGGCATCACCATGACTTTCATGTGATGTTAGTGCCAGATGGATCTGTTGAAAGCACTGATATGTCTCAGGATACTCATCTCTCCTGTAGGCTGTTGCCATTTAGAGTTGATTTTTATTTATCATTTGATTTATGCCCAATAGAGATCTTCTTACTATTTTTTAAGGTTTCCTGGGTGAGCAAAGGAACTGTGGGGAGAAGGAAACTGTCTCCAAACAAAGCTGGGTCCTATGAAGGGAACGAGGGTGTCACAGGATGGAGAAGAAAAGAGGAAATTCAGGCCAAATGAAGACCAGCCTTAGCGGGGAAAGTCCAGCATCTTACTACAGGAAAAAGAGAAATTCAAACAGCAACTGTTCTATAAGGCTGAGCTTGTAGCTCCTACCTAGCAAACATGTAGAAGGAAGAAAGAAAACTAAGAAGTGATTACCTGGTGATATGGTTTGGCTGTGCCCCACCCAAAATCTCATCTTGAATTGTAAGCCCCATAATCACCATGTGACAAGGGCAGGCCCAGGTGGAGGTAATTGGATCATGGGGGCGGTTTCCCCCATGCTGTTCTCCTGATAGTGAGTCTCATGAGATCTGATGGTTTTATAAACGTCTGGCATTTCCCCTGCTGGCACTCACTCTGTCCTGCTGCCCTGTGAAGAAGGTGCCTGCTTCTCCTTTGCCTTCCACCATGATTTTAAGTTTCCTGAGGCCTCCCCAGCCATGTGGAACTGTGAGTCAGTTAAACTGCTTTCCTTTATAAATTATCCAGTCTTGGGTATTTCTTCATAGCAGCGTGACTGCGGACTAATACACCTGGCTAAGGTGCAATAACAAAACTATATATTTTTAAAACTTTGAAAATGTTTTGTGAGTGTTTTTACATCATAGTGTGATGAAAACAACAAATTGTTATAATCTGTATTCAAGTATTATTTAGGCGATGATAACGATTCATTGTATAATAGGATAATTTGATGCTTTACGGGTTTAAGTTGGGAATGTCCTATTTCTTGGAGATCGTGGAGGTTAAGAACTAGATAATTAATAATATAACTTTCAGGTTTGTTTCCAATCAAAAAATCATTTTAAGAGTGAAATGTTAAAATGTATTATGAGACCTTCATATCAATGTAATATAATCCATATATTTAAGTTCTGGGGAAAAAAAATCTATGTGTTAAGGCTCCTGGGGGGAAAACACCTTTCTTTGTTGTTAGAGCCTCTTTCTCGTGGCTGAATTTTACATTCTTCGAGCCTAATGAAGATTGATTATACCTGTGACCATGCAGGAGCTTTCACCCAGGATATTAGCAAGGCCATATTCTGTGCGGTTTTCAAAATCTTATGCAAAGTACAGCAATGACTGAATTATAGTTTAAAAAGAACAGGAAGACATTTTCTTTTCCTTCTTTTCTTTTTTTTTCAGACAGAGTCTCACTCTGTCACCCAGGCTGGAGTGCAATGGTGCGATCTCTGCTCATTGCAAACTCTGCCTCCCAGGGTTCAGTGATTCTCCTGCCTCAGCCTCCTGAGGAGTTGCGATTACAGGTGCGTGCCACCATGCCCAGCTAATTTTTGTGTTTTCAGTAGAGATGGGATTTCGCCATATTGACCAGGCTGGTCTCGAACTACTGACCTCAAGCTATTCACCCACCTTGGCCTCCCAAAGTGCTGGGATCACAGGCGTGAGCCACTGCGCCAGGCCAGGAAAATATTTTCAACATCTCGATAGATTCTGGCTTGCCATGCTGACCAACATTCAGCAGGGAGTTAATCAGTGTGGGCAGAGCCACTGTCCTCACAGGTCTAGTCATTTCCAGTACTGGAAATGGACTGGACACATTCCTTCCTCTGATTTTTGGTTTGCTCTGATGAAGCGTTTCCTGTCCTCTCCTCTCTCTGCTTTTCTAACTCTCACACCTCCTTAGAAGCCCACCTCAACTCTGTGGAGCCTTTGCTAAGCATCCCAACCATCATGGCATATCCCTTTTGTGAGCTTTTGTGAGCTTCTATGATACATGGTAGCAGTTACTGGGTTTTTAGTTTGAATTTAGACTTTTCTTTGTATCCTTTGCCTTCTTAGCAAAATTCTCAGCTCTTTGAGGTCCAGGATCAGGTCTTCTATCCTTGAATTGTTGAGAGTACCCATCTCAGTACAGGCAGAGAGCATTGAATGACTGGTTATCAGTCTCCACTAAAGCTGGAGGTGCAGGAGAAGGTGGTAGATGTGTTTTGGGGATGAGGAACATGGCTATACCCTAAAAGAATCAAAGGAGCCGCCAGCCAATTTGCAGTGAACCTTTTTTTTTTTTTTTTGAGATGGCGTCTCACTCTGTCACCAGGCTGGAGTGCAGTGGTGCGATCCTGGCTCACTGCAACTGCCGCCTCCTGGGTTCAAGCAATTCTCTTGCCTCAGCCTCCCGAGTAGCTGGGCTTACAGGCACGTGCCACCACACCCAGCTATTTTTGGTATTTTTAGTAGAGACAGGGTTTCACTGTGTTGGCCAGGCTGATCGCAAACTCCCGATGTCAGTGATCTGCCCACCTTGGCCTCCCAAAGTGCTGGGATTACAGGCATGAGCCACCGTGCCCAGCCACAGTGCAGCATTTATAATAACAAGAATATGGCCAGGCACAGTGGCTCATGCCTGTAATCCCAGCACTTTGGGAAGCCGAGGCGGGTGGATCACCTGAGGTCAGGAGTTTGAGATCAGCCTGGCCAATATGGTGAAACCCTGTCTCTACTAAAAATACAAAAATTAGCTGGACGTGGTGGCGGGTACCTGTAATCCCAGCTACTGGGGAGGCTGAGGCAGAACTGCTTGAACCTGGGAGGCAGAGGTTGCAGTGAGCCAAGATCACGCCACCGCACTCCAGACTGGGTGACACAGTGTGACTCCTTCTAAAAAAAAAAGTATATGTATTAATCTATATTAATAATACATATATATTTATATATTATATATTGAATATTTACTATATTATATATTTACTATATTATATATGTAATATAATATATAATATATTTAATATGTATCATATATTTAATGTATCGTACATTTAATATAATATATATTTATATATTATATATTATATATTTTACATAATATATATTCGATATACATTTATAGTATATATTATATATTTAATATATTTATAGATATAAAAAAATATGTAAAATATCCCAATCGCTGCTGGTGAGTAAAGGCAAAGTTATTTTTGGCAAGTTTTAAAATCTCTGAACTCCCTTAAACTGGGCAATCATTGATTTGTGCATTCTATGTATTTTTCTGGGGATAGAGCCCAATTCCCTTCTACCTACCCTTTCACCAAGTGGTTCTTCACTGGCATTCTCTGCACAGGCTCCTCTTCTGGCTTTCCCATTTCCCACCTCCTTCTCCCCTTGGTTAGCAAAAGCTATTGTCCTTTGAGACCCATCTGAACACCATAGTTTCTGCATACAGTGTTGGACAAGATGATTTTGGTTGCTAGTGACAGAAACTCAACTCAAACTAGCTCAGGCATAAAAGAGGGATTAGGCCAGGCATGGTGGCTTATGCCTGTAATCCCAG
Organism: Papio anubis; assembly: GCF_008728515.1. Taxonomy (NCBI): domain Eukaryota; kingdom Metazoa; phylum Chordata; class Mammalia; order Primates; family Cercopithecidae; genus Papio; species Papio anubis. The sequence goes on from NC_044980.1 coordinate 73,522,790, forward strand.
CACTTTGGGAGGCCAAGGTGGGCAGATCACCTGAGGTCAGGAGTTTGAGACCAGCCTGGCCGATATGGTGAAACCCCATCTCTACTAAAATTAGCTGCTGTGGTTGTACATGCCTGTAATCCCAGCTACTTAGGAGGCTGGGGCAGGAGAATGTTTTGAACCTGGGAGGTGGAGGTTACAGTGAGCCAAGACCATGCCACTGTATTCCAGCCTCGGTGACAGAGTGAGACTCCATCTCAGAAAAAAAAAAAAAAGGGTTATTGTGTCATAAAATTTTGGAAGGACAGGATGCAACTGGCCTTCTGGGGTATCTATAAGCAGCAACTCAGCCTCCTCTCTCCATTTCTCATCCCCAAAACCCTGGACTTGATGGCTCATCTTAAACCTTGCAGAGAAAAAGCAGCATGCAGAGAAGAGGGTCATCTTCAGATTTTGGAGTCCAGACTCAGCCTAAGGCTCATTTTGGGATTCCTGAGAGTCCACAGGCTCATGATACCCTATATGATTAAGCTAGCATGAGAAGGCTTCTGTTACACATGGACCTGACAAAATGAAATGAGGTCCTGGAATGTAATTGTAAAAGGAAAAGCACAACTCTTCCTCAGATGATCTTTGATACTGTCACTGGTTGGAGCAGAAAGACTTGGGAAGCCACTGGGATGGATTAAACAATTCAGAAAACTCATTGAGAGCCTTTTGAGTTGTAGGGCAGGATTCTGGGTCTGTGAGCCTTGCTGATGCTTTCGGTGCTTTACATCACATCCCCACCTCTGTTTTCACCCAGGCCCCGGTCACCTTTAATTGCAACCTTGAGAATGCATACTTTAAAGGCCCTTTTCTCCTCTCCTGTTTTACTCTCTCTATTCCCTAATTTCTGCTTCCTAGGATTGCATTCCAGATAAACTACATGTTCCCAGACCTTGTCTAAATTCTAAATTCTGCTTTAAGAAAAACTTAAGTCTATATATATATCTCTCTCATATATATGACACATATACATATACATATATGTTATATACACATATGTGTCATATATACATATACATGATATATACATATATACATGATATATGTATATATATGAGATATGGGCATATCATATATATATATGGGCATATCATACATATATATGATATTGCCCATGGGGACTTATAAGTTTAGTTGGAGTATTTGAACAAATATTATTGGAAAGCAATAAAATGAAAAAGCAGGTTTCAATTAAATGACACATGAGTGGTACAGATTCCAGTCCATTATAGTTGCTATAGATTTTATTAAATTTTAGTAATAATTATTCCAGCTCTGATAACTCTAACCAGGAAGATCTAGTTCTTCCAGAATTATTATTTCATTTGATATTTTATTAATCTTGTATCTCATGGAAGCACTCTGTTCTCAGCTAAGTATGAAGAGGTGGGATTGGGTACACTTTGTACCATATCCTTAGTGATCTATAATTATATCCTGTCATTCAAATGCTATTCTATTCAACTTTAAAGAACTTTTAAACATCTCTTAACACTTTACTTTTTCTTTAAACAGAACACTTAGGTTTTCACAAAATCATCCTGGAACATGTCGTGAGAGTAAACAAAATAAAGTTATCATTTTGTACTTGGGGCCAATTATTTGAAAGGAAAAATGAAGGAATTTAATTTTTGTTTTGAAGTAACAAATACACTTTTAATTGATCTAAGATAAAAATGATTTGGAGAAGATTAGTAATCATTTTAGCCCTTAATCTGTTAGAACTGTATCCCGAACAGCCTTGAGAAACTGGGTTAACTGTTTATATTCACTATTTCACATCATCCACAGTATAAGGGAAAAAAAAGGCATTGTATCAGTTTGGGTTAAATGCATGGCTGGCAACCAAATCCAATCTCTTATGTTCTGTGTTTTTTATTTAGCTCTTCTACTTTGTCGACATCAGCTTTCCCTTGGCAGTGCCTTTCAGCTCATTCCAGCATCCCGCTTTGCCTTGCCTTTGAGGTCCGACATCCTGGGTCATTGTGTATTTAAGTCCTGCACAGTCGCTTGTTTGCAGCGGCTGTAGATGAACATCCTCTCATCATCTGCTGGCTTGGTCTCAAGGCGCTTAATATCCTTGGCAGCTTTCTCAAACAACTGGCAGTTGTTGCAAGGATTCCTGGGAGCCCACTGAGAAGGTATGGAGCAGGAAGCTATTGGAACTTAATTTTTCAATTGCAAAACTAATATAGCAATATTAAGAACATTTTTGAGTAAATAGAAACATACTATTAAGACTTATTTTAACTTTGTTTTTGTTATCATTGGCCATTTTATAGACACATTTGTTATGCATTGTAGCATTGGTAAAATTTTGTATTCAGTCCTCTTTCAAGAAAATTTTGGAGTATGAGAAGTCATCCTGAAAGATTTGCTAGTCCCATGAAGTATTCCAGGATTATATACCAGCAAATTGGTGCTATGGTCTGAATATGTAACCCTCCAAAATTCAAGTGTCATCCATACTAAGAGTTAGGGCTTTTAAGAGATGATTAGGAGATATAGGCTTCTTCTTCATTAATGGGATTAAGGCCCCTATAAAAGAGGCTTCACAGCCAGGTGTGGTGGCTCACACCTGTAATCCTAGCTCCTAGCACTTTGGGAGGCCGAGGCGGGTGGATCGCCTGAGGTCCGGAGTTCGAGACCAGCCTAGCCAACATGGTGAAACCCCATCTCTACTAAAAATACAAAAAATTAGCTGGGCGTGGTGGCGGGCACCTGTAATCCCAGGAATTTGAGAGGCTGAGGCAGCAGAATCACTTGGACCCAGGAGGCAGAGGTTGCAGTGAGCCCAGATCACACCATTGTACTCCAGCCTGGGCAACAAGAGCAAAACTCCATCTCAAAGAAGAAAAACGAGGCTTCACACAGCATGCAGCTTGTCCTTCAGCCTTCTGCCATGTGATAATGCAGCAGGAAGGCTCTCACCAAACCAAATGCTGGTCCCTCGGTCTTGGACTTTCCAGCTTCCAGAATAGTGAGAAATAAACTTCTGTTCTTTATAAATTACCTAGTCTCAAGTACTCTGTTATAGCAGCACAAAATGAACTAAGACAGCTGGCCTTCACCATCCACTAGCAGAAATATAAAGGAGGCTGTTTTCCCAATTCCCTTTCTCTACTAGGCCCATTTAAACCAGGAATTCTGGTTGCCATATTTATGAAAGAAGACACTAGAGAATTCCTTAAAATATCAAGCTTTCTTAATGTATCTTACGGATTTTTCACTTCTAATTATTGAAAAGTAATATGTATTATGAAAGCAGAGCATTGTTTGTTATTTGCATTTCAGAGTTGGGGCAAGACACTTCTTATATTTTGGTTTTTACTTTCTTCCAAGTCCTATGATAATAATTTATCTTGAGAGACAATGATGATGTGTCTTTTATTTTGCTGTGCTTTCAATGGTAAAACCTTATAGTATAAATACTCCTATTTTTCAATTCTAGGAATTTTTCTTGTATTACTTCTTTGACAATTTATTTGCTTTCATTTTCTCTATTCTTTCTTTCTGGACCTCCTATTTTTAGCATGTTAATCCTCCTGGATTAATAATATATTTATATTATAAATACACATATGTGAATATAATAGATACACATATATGTGTATTATATGTGTATATATGATGTCTCCTTTTATTGATCTGTTTTTCTGTTCTACTTTTGGTAAGATTTCCTCAAATTTGTCTTTCAACTTCGTAATTTTTTATTGCTAACATCCTGTTTTTAAATTTCTAACAACGCTTCCTTGGTATTTGAATTTTTTCTATAGCATCATCCTCTTGTTTCATAGATATAATATCTTTCATCTCTCTAAGGCTATTAATAAGATTATTTTGAAACTTATTTTCTTTTCATTATTCCTGAGTTCATATTTTCTGCATCACATTTTCACAACTTTATTTTTAAAATTTCTCCTTTTAAGTCTGAACATTCTCCCAACTTTAAATCTAGTAAGAATCTTCAAAATTTTAAGGAAAAATCCCTAGAGTTTAATCTAATTAGCTCTGATTGACTCAACTTGGGTCATTTGCTCATTCTTGAACCAGGCACTGTGTAGGGAGTCCACAGTGTTCCAGCTGGTTGAGAGTGGATCAACATTCCCCCCCTACAGCTAGATAGAAAGACAGCTCCATCAGAACTTGTGAGTGGGGGAAGAGTGGCCTTCAGAGAAAAATAGGCAGCTGTTACTAGGAAAAGAGCTAAAGGGATATTGAACGGTCAGAAAAGAACATACATGCTTAATATAGCACCTTGTCTAGGGGTTTCTCTGAAGGAAACTGGCCTAGCAGTTGAAAAGGCAATGTATGAATTCCTATAGTGACCAGTTACTCACAATTTTAAGGCAATTCAGTCTATCCCCAAATAACACCATCTTATAGGAAAGTCTTGTATTATGCCAGTGTCTTGCTTTCTTTGGTAGTCATCTGTGACCCTCGTTTTGCCCTTGGGTATACCCCTGAGACATGTGAAGGCCATTCTCAAGTTCTCAGGTCCTTTCTTTTCAGACTCAACACCTGTTACTATGTCTTTTCCTAATCTGAAAACATTTTAAGTCCTTTCTCTATTTTTGACCCTATTTTTTCTAAGTTTAAGCATTTTGGTTTAGCATGAGCAGTCCAGATCATAGAGTACCAAAATGCTTTATACTTCCAAAATTGATTCATACTAAGCTGTTTAAGTTTCTGTATATAATCTAAGAATATGTATAGAATTCATTCGTTTACTCAAATAGTATGTATTGAGCCTCCACTACAATAATTCTTAAACCTTTGTTGCATATTAGAATAATCACAGAAATTTAAAAATCCTGATGCCTGGCCTATATCCCCAAACCAAAATTGGACTCTCTAGGATAAGGAGGGGATAGGAACTCAGGCACCAGTATTTTAAGCTCCCCAGGTGAGGCTAATGTACAGCCGAAATGGAAAACCACTGCTTTACTAGGCAGTAGGCCTCCTTCAAAATACAGTGTCAATGGGTATAGGTTTCCTTAAGGTAGGTTTTTCAGAAAATGAATTTGAGGCATGTCTCCATTGTTTGCCTCTGGCTGACCTTGGGCAATTTCTGTATGGGATTATTCATCAAGTCATATCAGAGAAAGCAACCTGGGGCAACCCAGCTGTTTAGCCATGGATAATTATCAAGGTTTCTGAGAAAAAATACTTGTATTAATATTCAATTAAAAACTTGCTTTTATATACCTTTCTCAGTTTGGTTGATAATTCCTGGAGGATGGTATCTGAGTTTATTAAACTGACCTCATGCAGAATCAAGAGTAGCATTATGTTCTGGTGGGAACTTAAGAGCTTCTTGAAATTATTTTCAACTAAAAAAATGTAGTCTTATCTTTTATGACTATGAATTAGAGGCCATCTGTGAAGCTGCTGAGTTTTATAGAAAAGCCTGCATTTAGACTAACATTTATGTTGTAATGTGGCAGTAAAAAATTCTGAAACATATACAGAACAAAGGTTAAGGCCAAACTTTATCAGCATAATGTTTACAGAAAATAAATCTGCAGAAAAAGGGGCAGATTTATTATTTGTGTTTAACTACAGTGTCTATTGTGTGTTTCAATGAAGTAGATTCACTGAAGTAGGAAGGGAAGGGAGACAGGTTGAGAATCAGTAAAGGAGAAAGTCTAGTGAACTTCCATAAGAGCCACTTTTGAACTGTCTTCTGGCACTTGCTGACTTTGAATCATTTTTCCCAATTTTTATTGTGAATATTTTCAAATATACAGAAAAGCTTAAAGAATAATATGATGACATCTGTATATTCTTGCATATTAGTCAGGGTTCTCTAGAGAAACAGAACCAATATGATTGATCGATTTGAATTGGCTCATGCAGTTATGGAGTCTGACAAGTCCTGAGATCTTCAGGGTGAAATCAGCAAGCTGGACACCCAGGAGAGGCAATGGTTCAGTTCCAATCTGAGTCCAAAGACCTGAGAACCAGTAGAGTTAACAGTGTAGTTTCTGTCCAAAGGCCAGTAGTCTCAAGAGCCAGGAAATACAGATATTTCAGTTTGAGTCAAAAGGGAGAAAAATAAGCCAATGTCCCAGTTCAAAGGCAGGCAGGAAGAATTCTGTTACTTGGGTGAGGGTCAGCCTTTTAATTCTATTTAGGCTTTCAACTGATTTGATGAGGTCCACTCACATTAGGAAGGACAATTTTCTTTACTCAGGCTATTGATTTAAATGTTAATTTCACCAAAAAAAACATTACAAGGCCGGGAGCAGTGGCTCACACCTGTAAACCTTGTACTGTGGAAGGCTGAGGTGGGAAGATGGCTTGAGCCTAGAAGTTTGAGGCTATAAGTGAGCTATGATCACACCACAGCACTCCAACCTGGACAACAGAGCAAGACCCTGTCTCTGAAACAAAAATAAAAACAAAAACAACCAAACCCAAATGAAACAAACAAAAAACACCTTCACAGAAACACCCAGAATAATGTTTAACTAAGTATCTGGGCACCCAGTCAAGGTGACTCATAAAATTAACCATCACATCTTGTATTAGCTTTCTTTTGCCGTACAATAATATTGCCACACATTTAGCAGCTTAAAACAACATATATTTATTATCTCACAGTTTCTGTGGCTCGATGCTGGCTGTGGTTTAGCTGGATCCTGTTCTTAAGGTTTCACAAGACTGTACAAGAGGCCAGCCAGGGCTGTGGTCTCATCAGAGGCTTGACTGGGGAAGAATAACTTCTAAGATCACTCACATTATAGGCATAATTTAGGTCTTTACATCTGTAAGATTGAGGTCTTCAGTTTCTTGCTGGCTGTCAGTTGGAAGCCACCTTCACCCCATAGAGGCCATGTTACTTCCTTGTTGTATGGGATTGCCCAATATGTTCACTTGCTTCTTCAAAGCTAATAAAGGAAAAAGAGAGAACTTAATTAGATAATCATGTATATCCTGTCACCTTTGCCATATGTTATTGTCCAGAAGCAAGTCACAATTCTTGCTCACAAGAAGGGAGAGGGAGAGGTGTCACACAAGAGTATAAACAGCAGGAATTGGAATCATGGGAACCACTGTAAGCCTGTGTACCACAAGTCGCCATTTAGATTCAAGAATTGTAAACATTTTGCACATCTGCTTTGTTTCTTTGTCTCTCTCTCTTTCTACATACACACTTTTGATGAATATTTGTCATGATTATTTCTCTAAATACATTTATCTCCTAAGAACAGTACACTTCTATATAACTACAACACAATAAAGTATTTTGAAGAAAATTAACAATATTTTCATTCAATCATTTAATGTTCAGATCACGTTCAAATTTCTTTCATTGTAGAAGCAAACCTCTTATACATTTTAAAAAATCAAGATCCAATCAGGTTTCATGCATTACATTTGGTTATGTCATTATAGTCTCTTTAGTTTAACTCAGTTTTGTCACTAAAACAACTGAAGTGTATTATACATACAGAAAAGTATAAATATCACTGGAGATTGTAGCCAGCATTATAAGTGAACGTCATCATGTACAAAGAAAATCCAAAGAATCCGTAAGCTGTTAGAATAAATGAATTTAGCAAGGCCTTTTGATACAGTCGTTATGTAAATATCATTTCTATATACTAGAAACAAAAAATAAAAGTAAAACTTAAAAAATTCAATTATAACATTAATTCAATTATAACATCAAAAGGCACCAAATTCTCACAAATAAACCTAAGATGTATAAGGTCTTCCCTCTGTACCGAAAATTATATAATATTGATGGCAGAAATTAAAGAAGAGCTAAATTAATGGAGAGATATTAACTCTTGAAAATTAATCTCTGGATTCAGCCCAGGGTGGTGGCTTACACGTGTAATCCTAGCACTTTGGGAGGCTGAAGTGGGAGGATTGCTTCAGGCAGGAGTTTCAGAGTAGCCTGGTTAACATAATAAGACCATGCCTCTACAAAAAATAGAAAAGCTTAGCTAGGCAGGGTGGTGCATGCCTGAAGTCCCAGCTACTTGGGAGGCTGATCCCAGGAGTTCAAAGCTACAGTGAGCTGTGATCATGCAACTGTTTTCCAGCTTGGGTGACACAGCAAGACCCTGTCTATAAAAGCAAAAGAAAAAAATTAGTCTCTGGATTCAATGTAATCCCAATCAAAACCCCAGCAAATCCTTGTCTGGAAATTGACAAGTTGATTCTAAACTTTATATGGCACTGCAAAGCCCCTAGAATAGGCAAGGCAATGTGGAATAAGAACAAATATGGAGGACTTATCCAATAAGATTTCAAGATTTGCCATAAAGTTAGAACAATTGAGATAGTGTGGTACTAGCTCCAGGGAAGACAAAAGATCAAGGAACAAAACAGAGTCCAGAAATAGATCCAAACATATATAGTAACTTAACATATGACAAAAGCACCACTGCAATCTAACGGAGGAAAATATGCCCTTTTCAATAGATGGCCCTGGATCAATGGGATATTTATATGAGTATTATAGTTTGGATGTTTGTCCCCCAAGTCTCATGTTGAAATCTGATCCCCAGTGTTGGAGGTAGGGCCTAATGGGAAGTGTTTGGGTCATGGGAGAGGATCCCTTATGAATGGCTTGGTGCTGTCATTGAGGTAATGAGTGAGTTCTTGCTTTATTAGTACCCAAGAGAGTTGGTCCTTAAAAAGAGCCTGGTACCTCCACCACCACCTTCCACTCTTTGTTTTCTCTCTCTTGCCATGAGATCTCCACACATGCTGGCTCTGTTTCACTTTCTGCCATGAATAGAAGCATCCTGAGACTCTCATCAGAAGCAGATGCTTGTGCCATGCTGCTTGTATAGAACAGTGAGCCAAAGAAACCTCTTTTCTTTTTAAACTACAATATATTGTATACAGAAAAATACAGTTCAGATTCAAGAATTGTTAATATTTTGCACATCTGCTTTCTATATCTCTTTCTACATCCACCGCCCCCCCCGTCCCCCCACCCCCACACACAGACACACATGGTGTGTTGCTATAAAGGAATACCCAGCTTCAGGTGTTCCTTTATAGCAACACAAATAGACTAAGACATTGGGGGAAAAATAAAATGTGACTCCTATCTCAGATCATATACAAAAATTAAGGTGGATCATAGACTTAGATGTGTGGAGTAAAATAACATTTCTAAAAGAAAATATAGAAGAATATCTTCCTGAACTATGGAGGCAAATATTTCTAAAATGGGAAATAAGAAAGCGTTAACCTAAAAGAAAAAAACTAATAGATTAAAGTTCTTTAAAATAATGTCTGTTCATCAAAAGACACAATAATGTGTGTTTAGCATAAGACACATTTAAGACAAAGCCACAGGTTGAGAAGATAGCTTCAGCATTTATATTTGCAAAAGTTCTCAGATAGCCAGAATATATATATAAAACTTCTACAAATCCATAAGAAAAAGACAACCCAAGTGTTTTAAAAAATGGTAAAAGACTTAACAGGTACTTCACAAGAAAAGCGTATTAGGCCATTCTTGCATTGCTATAAAGAAATACCTGTGACCAGGCAATTTATAAAGAAAAGAGGTTTAATTTCCTCACAATTCTGTAGGCTTTCCAGGAAGCACGGTGTCAAGATCTGCTAAGCTTCTGGGGAAGCCTCAGGAAGCTTACAGTCATGGCAGAAGGCAGAGGGGGCACAGGCATGTCACATAGCAAGAGTAGGAACGAGAGAGAGTATGTTTGTGTGTTGGGGGTGTCACATACTTTTAAATAACCAGATCTCACAAGAACTGACTATCACAAAGACAGTATCAAGCCATGGGGGATCTATCCCCATGAACCAAACATCTCCCACCAGGCCCTACCTACAGCACTGGGGATTACAATTCAACATGAGATTTGGGTAGGGACAAATATACAAACTATGTTGAAATGATAGCCAAATGGCTAATAAGCATATAAAAAGGCATTCAATATCATTAGTCATAAGAGAAATACAAATTAAAACCACAATGAAATATACACCTATCAAAATGGCTAAAATTAAAAAGATGAGAAATTAAAGAGTTGATGAGGTTACAAAAATATTGAAACTCTCATACATTACTGGTAGGAGTAAAGTTGGTTTAATCACTTTGGAAAACTGGTGCTATCTACTGAAGCTAAATATATACCTACCCAAATGCTCAGCAAGTCCATTTTCAGGTTAATAACCAAAGAGAAATGAGTGGCTATATCTATCAAAACACGTGTACAAGAATTATTCATAATTCAAAACTGGAAACAACCCAAATATCCACCAACAAAAGAATAAGCATAATGTGCTATATTTCATACAATGGACTAATACATGACAATTTCTTTTTTATTTTTTTGAAACAGAGTCTTGTTCTATTGTCCAGGCTGGAGTACAGTGGCATGATACTTCGGCTCACTGCAACCTCCGCCTCTCAGGCTCCTGAGTAGCTAGGACTACAGGCACTCACCACCATGCCCGGCCAATTTTTGTATTTTTAGTAGAGACAGGGTTTCACTATGTTGGCCAGGTTGGTCTCGAACTCCTGATATCAGGTGATCTGCCCACCTCAGCCTCCCAAAGTGCTGGGATTACAGGTGTGAGCCACTGTGCCCAGCTGACAATTTAAAAAAAAAACCACATAACTATCGCTACATGCAACATAAGAATGAATCTCATAGGCATTATGCTGAGCCAAAAAGGTCAGACATGAACAAGTCAGACATGGAAGTCTGATGAAATTCAGCACAGAAAAAACTAACCAAATATGACAGAAGTCAGAAAAGTGATATATATAATATATTATATATATGGAGTGGGGGTTGATATAGACTGGGGTGGAGTATCATGGAACCTTCTGGGGTGCTGAAGATGTTTTATATCTTGATCTGGGTGGTGGTTGCAGGGTGCATATAAATGTTCAATATCATCTAACTGTACTTTTTAAGATTATTATTCTTTATGCATGTCACTGTATGTGTTGCACCACACCACAATAAAAAAAGTTTAAAAAGGAAGAAAAGTTTCACAAATCCTGTTTACAACTCTATGAATTTTCACAAATTGAACAGCCCATTTCCTTCTTGTCACTAGCCCTCTAAGTGAAAGCACTATCCTGGCTTCTAACACCATAGTTTAGTTTCTTCTGTTTATGAACTTTATGTAAATGCAACTCAAGGGTTTTGTTTCTTGTTTCTGTTTCTTTTACTCAACCTCATATTTGTAAAATTATTCTGTTATGTGTAATTTAAGCATTCCATTGTATGACTATATAACAAATTATTCCACTGTTGATAGGCATTTGGATCATTTCTAGTTTATGACATTAACATTTGTAAGGGTACAGGCTAGCTTTTTTTTTTTTTTGAGACAGAGTTTTTGTTGCCCAGACTGGAGTTGCAATGGTGCAATCTTGGCTCACTGCAACCTCCGCCTCCTGGGTTCAAGTGATTCTACTGCCTCAGCCTCCTGAGTAGCTGGGATTACAGGCACATGCTACCAAACCTGGCTAATTTTGTATTTTTAGTGGAGATGGGGTTTCTCCATGTTTGTCAGGCTGGTCTTGAACTCCCGACCTCAGGTAATGCACCTGCCTCGGCCTCCCAAAGTGCTGGGATTACAGGCGTGAGCCGCCACGCCGGCTAGCTTTCTTTTTTAAAAAAAGTCTAACATTCTGGGTTTGTGATGGTACTATTTGACTTCCTCCTTTATGCCCCTGTCTTTCCTGTAAATCGAAATTTGAGTCCAGAGGCTTAATTCAGATTAAACTTTTTGGCAAAAAGACTACGTAAGTGGTGCTGTGTACTTCATTTTGCTAAATTTCCCTTCTTAGGGGTTATACCTGAGAATGATGTTAAGCTTTGAGTTTTATGGTGCAGTTCTAATTGGCATTTATTTAATTTTAGTGATGTTAAGCAGCCTTTCATATGTTTAAGAGTCGTTTCTGTTTAAGGGCTATTTTGTGACCTTCATATCATTTGCTCATTTGTTCTATCAGCTTTTGCTCTTTTTCTTCTCTACTTTTCAACTTTTAATATATTATGGAGACTCAAACTTCTAAAAAAAACATACTTGCTTGTGTAAACCTCAATCATTGTGTCTTCTCTTAGCATTCTCTATGAATTATTCTGGGTTTATAAGAAAAAATGATGACTTTCCCAGGTCCTTTTTTACTGAAAAGCAGGAATATGTGAGATGTTGTCCTTCACTTCCATCCCCAAATATAGATTACCTTGACAGGTATAATATATATGCTTTATGGTCTAAGCATGTGTTGCCCTGATCTTTACATATCTATGGTCCTTGGCCAGCTCCATCTCACATTGGCTGCCAGTTCTGGAGCTCACATTCTTCAAAAATGTGCTCCTCCTCAGAGAGCCTTGCTCCATCTCTCCATATTCATGGGTGTCTACAGGAAACAGTCCATTTTCTGTTGCTTATAATAGAACACCTGAAACTGTGTAGTTTACAAAGTAAAGGAATTTATTTCTTACAGTTATGGAGGCTGAGAGTCCAAGGTTGAGAAGCCTCGTCTGGTGAGAGCCCTCTTGCTGGTGGGGACTCTCTGCAGAGTCCCTGAGGAGGCACAGAACATCACATGGCAAGGGGGCTGAGCATGCTAGCTCAGATCTGTTTTCCTCTTCTTATGAAGCCATCCATTAATTTATTAACCCACTAATCTATTAATTCATTAATTCATGAGTAGATTAATCCATTGATATATATATATATGAATATACATACACGAAAGAGACCCCAACTGACTCCCAGCAGGGTCCCTGGGCCATGGGACCTTCACGTTTAGGTTTTGGTTTGTGTGTGTATCTTGACACTCAACACCTTGTCCCGCCCAATCACATGAGGTGATTCCAGTGTTTGTTCCTTGCAACTAGAGATTTTAATGAACATTCCAAGGCAGACCCAGGATTGAAACCCAAGACTTCTCTCTCTGAGGCCAGTGCTCTTTCCACCATTTCAGGGCAAGGGACATTGTCTTTGTGCAGATTTTGACAGAGGTCTACGTAGAAAAAAGGGCACATATTACATGTATTTTATGACAATGAAAAGTATGTAATTGTAAATGTGAGTGGGCAGAGACAGCCAGCAAGGGAAACCAAATCCCCTCTCAATTCAATGGAGACCAGTAGGAGGGTTGATTACATTGCCTGTGTGTACAAGTTATCTGCCTTCTCTGCTGTCTCTCTACCCAAATCCAGGTTAGTCTCGGCTGCCCCCTCCCACCACCTCCACCTGCCAGCGCTTGCCCGTGGGGCTACAGAGGGAGACAGTGGCCACACTGGAATGTGGGCTTCTGCACTTCCAACCTCAAGGCTGCCAGAGTGCAAAGAATGCCAGGATAATGGCTTCTATCCATGTGTGGCCTTTTGACACATAAGCTAATGACTATATTCCAGGTACAAATCGTTCTCTCCCACGAGCTGTTTCTGCAGGTGTCCAACGAGACAATTACCCGGTTCCACTTAACAGAGTGACTCAAGGAAGGATCTGAGGGCTGGCTTGTGTGAATGTGGGCTGTTGTCCTGCCCTCTCCCGGCTCTAACATTGTGCTGAAAAGTTAAAATACAAAACGCCAAAGCTCCCCAATCCCATCCCACACCCCTGCCTGCGCGGCCTTTCATGCATTGAATGGGCAGCTTCATGACACTGCTGCGACAATAGCGGGGGCAGAGGAGTTTGCTCACCCTCCTGCTCCTCTGAAAAGATGCCTCTGCCTGATGGTTGGTTACCTACCTGGGGGTCACCTTTTGAAACCGACTGAAAAGAGTTTATCTTATAATCAACATTTCCCAGAAATCACTCACAAGCCACAGGCTATGAAAAGAAACATTTTGAGAAACTGCATTCAATAGACATCATTGTTCAAAGTTTGCAGAGCTGAAGGCCAGCTGTTTTAATATTTTCAGATTTGATTTTCCAGAAGGATGCTTTTTAAAGCTGCAAATACCTGCAAGCACTGATAAAAAAGCAAAAGTGGGATGTCCTATTCGAGCTGGAATTTCAGGAGCATAGGGAAGATAATCTTCAAAGTTTGAGTTCACTTGTCATTTTTGATCTAAACTTGAAAAATCACTATGAACTATGGGGAAGGAGGTGACAATTAAGACCCAACCACAAATCAACAACCTCTGGAATGTGGTTGTCATTTTGCTCAGACCGAACCACAAACTCTTAAGCATACTGGTAGATCAACAAATGTGACTTCAGTACCTAAGAGAATGTTGCCTTTTTCCCCAAGACACTTTCTGATGTGAAAATGGAATAACTCCAAGGAGGCATATAGCATAATTGCATTTTGTTACTTTGATTGCTGTGATGGTTAGTTTTCTCTGCTGACTTGGCCAGGCTTTAGTACTCAGTGATGTAAACAATCATGAATCTAGGTGTTGCTATGAAAGTATTTTGTAGATATAGTTAACACAGGGATGGAAAGGGATGATCATAACCATCATAAAAGTCATGGTTGATACTTCTGTAATAAAAGCCAAGTTAACAAGAGAAAAGCATACCAAACGTATTGAATCCTAGTTTTATGCAACACAGGAGCCTTCAGAATGAAGACCCAAAGATCCCAGAAAAACTGTCTATTTTTATGCTTAGATTCGATGAAGAATGGATGGCCATGTAGAACTGTGATTGAATAAAAGGGTGTGACTTAATGGAACCAGAGAGGGGGGAACCCAGCAAGACTCGTCTGTGCAGATTCTTCTTGGCCCCTCTGCAGCACTCCTTCCTCCAGGGTGTAGAGCAGGACCTTTCCCAGAATGGGGGCTTACGGCCTACAATCAAACAAGGTAGGTCAGAGAATTTCTTTATGGCCCATTTTTATACAAAAATGGGGGAAGGTTAGAGTAATATGTTTAGTTTTTATGGCTGGCTTTGGGGAAAATAGTTTCTGGTTAAAATATATCTTTATGTATTCTGTTGATTCTAAATCTATATATATTTATATAAATATATAGATAGATAGATAGATAGATAGATAGATAGATAGACAGACAGACAGACAGATAGATAGATTCTATTGGTTCTGTTTCTGTGGAAAACCCTGAGCAATATGATTATATTTAAGTACTAGAGTAAAAGCTAATTTTTTTTTTTTTTTTTTTTTTTGAGACAGAGTTTCACTGTTGTTGCCCAGGATGGAGTGCAATGGCTTGATCTTGGCTCACTGCAACCTTCGCCTCCCGGGTTCAAGCCATTGTCCTGCCTTAGCCTCCAGAGTAGTTGGGATTACAGGCATGAGCCACCTTGCCCAGCCAAAGCTAAAGTTTTTAAGCTGGAAATACAGAACTCTTCAATCTGAATAAGCGTGTCTTCTCCTTTGTGAGTTCATATTAAGCAAATTGATAACATTCTTAATTTCAATCAGAATGCCACAAAGTTCTGTAGAGGTGGGAAGTGAGAAAAATGAGTTGTCAGGCTGCCCGAGGATGAGCCAGGGAGAACACTGGGTGGTGAAGCCCAGCAGGGAACATTCACCAACAAAGGCCACATGGTTCATATTTTCCTCTCCCTCACATCTGGGAACAAAGACCTTCTAGCGTTGAGTTTTGAGGATAGAATGTGGAGAAGTCTGTGTTACTAATGGCCCACTAGGCAAGGACAGGCTTCCCAGTCTAGATGGAAATGATAAATGAGAATAGCATATCCCACAACAGAACATTTTTACCAAATATAATGACATAGACAATGAAACTATAGGTAATATAGAACTAAAACCCAAGCCCAATGTGTAATGTAGGAAAAGGCTCTATATGATAAAATTATCTCCACATGCCAGCCAAGCATGGTACTCATTCCTTTTTTTTCGAGACAAGGTCTCACTCTGTCACCTAGGCTGGAATGCAGTGGCACAATCTCAGCTCACTGCAGCCTTGACCTCCTGGGCTCAAGTGATCCTCCCACCTCAGCTTCCAGGGTAGCTGGGACCACAGGTACAGGTGTCATCATACCTGGCTAAATTTTTTATTTTTTTCTAGAGATGGGGTCTTGCTATGTTGCCCAGGCTGTTCTTGAACTCCTGGGCACAAGTGATCCTCCTGCCTTGGTCTCCTAAAGTGCTGGGTTTACAGGTGTAAGCCACTGCACCTGGCTTTCATTGCATTTTTTACAAGGGAGATAATGCAACATCTGTCTCTGCTCATAATTGAGTCACTTTTCTAAAATATGGAATTATTTTCTAAGAAGATCTGGACTCTGCTTTTATTTCTCACAACCATTAAAGAATAATTAGCATTAACTCCTTTGAGTCTTATGGTTTTAAACACCTCAAGGACCCTCACTACAAGCAAGATGCATTTCCAAACCATCCACCCAAATCTCTTAATTCCAAAACAAAGATCCAAAAAATTGAAAAATGTGGGGAAGCGGGAGTCAAGTTGTTAGCCTGGTACGTCTTTTTCCTTTTATGGGTATGGCAGAGACTGGCTAGTTGTTCACCAAGCCTGTGTCGTCATCCTCCTGGTTCAGAGGTAGACTACATTTCCCAGTCTCCTTGCAGTTGTTATGGTTATGTGATGAAGTTTTGGCCAGAAGAATGTGGGTAAAAGTAGTATGTGCAACTTCCCAGCCTACCCTCCTCGCCGAACCTCCCACATGTGGTCCTCTGTGCAATTTCTTCTTTGGCAACAACCTTGGAAATCCCTTCCTGAAGATACAATGCAAGATGGAAGGAGCCTGGATCCCTAAGTCATTACCTAGAGGGCTAACTGTTGATCAGAAACACATGTGGTAAGTTGGGCATGGTGGCTGCCTGGGAGTCTGAGGTAAGAGGATTGCTTGAGGCCAGGAGTTTGAGACCAGCCTGGGCAACAAAGACCCCCGTCTCTAAAACAAAAACAAACAAACAAACAAAAAACAGCTATGTTGGACTTCAGATGTGTAAGAAATAAACTTCCATTGTGCTAAGTCGTTGCAATTTGGGGTTTTATCTGCGAAGGCAGCTAGCAAGTCCTTCACTGACACAGTGGGTGAACAGCATTGCTTTTCACTTTTAAGGTAATACAGGGAAAGTGAACAAGTTTGTTTAATCAATTGATTGGGAATGTAATTTATAGCAATGTGGCTAATATAACGAAATGCCAGATAAATTCCAAATGTGGATGCCACATAGAATTTATTATGAGTTTGAATATATGGTAGCAATTAAATATGACATTTCAATCCTAGATTGGTCACAGGATTTTCTCTCCCAGGCACTGTGCTAGCATGTCACGAGACCATGTGTCCGTGTGTCACACGGTCTGAAATTTTTTATTACAGGAAGAGACTAGAATCTGTGGTAACCTGGGAGGAAAGCAGATAGCAGGATGGCTGGGGAGGAAGCTGAAGATTTCCTTTCTAGGTATTTTGCCCATACTTTGGGCACATGGCCACCAGGTACACAGTAAGTAAGAGATAAGTTAGCATGGTTTTCTATTCAGTTATCATAGAATAAAACCAACACACAAACACATCATTAAAAGAACTAAGTATTGGCCGGGCATGGTGGCTCCAGCCTATTATCCCAACACTTTGGGAGGCTGAGGTGGGCGGATCACCTGAGGTCAGGAGTTCGAGACCAGCCTGGCCAACATAGTGAAACCCCATCTCTACCAAAAATATAAAAATTAGCTGGGCGTGGTGGCGCGGGCCTGTAGTCTCAGCTACTCGGGAGGCTGAGGCAGGAGAATCACTTGAACCCGGGAGGCAGAAGTTGCAGTGAGCTGAGATCGTGCCATTGCACTCTAGACTGGGTGACAAGAATGAAACTTTGTCTCAACAAACAAAAAACTATTGATTGTTTCCTCCTCAGGATTTTTTTTTTTTAAACAAATAGTTCATTTGTAAATTGGTTAAGACTTGAAGCCAATTCTCCTAATGAATCAATGTTATACAGGTTATGAGATTCCAAAGAGAATATGCAAAACTACATTGAACTCATATTGCAATATATATATCAATATCTGTCTACCTAATCTCCAACATTTTTGAATTCTAGACATCTTGCAGGAAGACAAAAGTAAATAAGATGTGGTTTCTGCCCTGAAACAGCTGGCCATATGACAGGGTAGATAAAAGTAAACATGGTTAATTGTATTCTCTCCTTTCTCCATTTTTTTCTTGCCAAGAGACCCACATTTTGTTTGTTGGGGAGCAATATGCCAGACACCAATGATGAATCAAGTTTGGTTTTAAGCCAGTGCTCCTAAACTCTGATGTGCGTAAATTAGAATTAGACTCTCTGGGGGTGGAGCCAGACATTGAAGAATCCCTCAGTGGTTCTATGTGCAGCCAGGGTTAAGAACCACTGATCTGAATAAGTCAGTCACTACAATCCTGGTTCCACATTCTTAGCCTGTCTTGCAGCTAGGAGTGGCCACGTGCCCCAGTTCTAGCCACTGAAATATAAGGGGAGAGTCGGCAGGGGGAAGGAGGATTTGAGGCAAATTTGCTTTCTAGACAAAAAGGAAATATGTGCCTGACACTGTATTTCTTCTTCCTACTGAGAACGTGGGCCTGTTCTCTGGAGCAGTAGCAGCCATCTTGCAACTCCAAGTTTGGTTTGATTTTTTGATGGGGGGGGGGGGGGGGGAAGAAAAAAAAATCAGAGTCAGCAAAATCCCAGTTTGTTTTAGTTACTGTAAGTTAGGTTTTCTAGCACTCGCAGCTGAAAACATTCCTAATTGATAAAGGAGAGGAGATGAGAATAACAAACAGCTGTAAGGAAAAACTATTTAAGTGCTAAACTAGGTAGTGCTGCACGGTTCAGAGGAGGGTGAGAAGGCAGGCTTCATGACAGCTTCAATTTGGGATTTGGGTAGGGCTTTGAGGAACAGGTAGGATTTGCATTGGAGGATGTGAGGAAGGAGGAATTACAGGCAGAGAGAACAGCATAAAGAAGAGCATGGGAGTGGCAAAGCTGGGGTCTGTCTGGGGATTTCTGAAGAGCCGAGGTAGCCTGTGTACAACATGTATGGAGTGAAAATGGTAGATGGTAAATCTGGAGAGTTTGGTCAATGCCACTGTAGAGGGCCTTAAAGATCAAAGTGGAGTTTGGCCTTAGCCGGGGGAGCATTAAGGATGCGAGAAAGAAAGATATAATCAGAGGTGCTGTTCAGAAAGATTGTCTTGGGCCGGGCGCGGTGGCTCACGCCTGTAATCCCAGCACTTTGGAGGCCGAGGCAGGTGGATCACTTGAGGTCAGGTGTTCAAGACCAGCCTGGCCAACATGATGAAACCCTGTCTCTACTAAAAACACAAAAAATTAGCCAGGCATGGTGACAGGCACCTGTAATCCCAGCTACTTGGGAAGCTGAGGCAGGAGAATTGCTTGAACCTGGGAGGTGGAGATTGCAGCCGAGATCGCACCACTGCACTTCAGCTTAAGCGACAGAGCGAGACTCCATCTCAAAAAAAAAAAAAAAAAGGATTGTTTTTGTGGCCATGTTTATGAGAGACCATTGGAGAGGGAGATCAGAGATTGAGAAACCACCAGTTTAGTTTTCTCCAGCAGTCTAAGAGAAAAAAAGGCATGAACTAGATGTGGTTATGAAAGAGAACAGATTGAAAGGCATAGCCAAGGTGGAGTACTTGGTGGAGGTGGGGCCTTGATAAGGTTTGGCTATGTCCCCACCCAAATCTCATCTCAAATTGTAATTCGAATTGTAATCTCCACCTATGGAGGGAGGGACCTGGTGGGAGGTGATTGGATCGTGGAGGTGGTTTCCTCCATGCTGTTCTTGTGATAGTGAGCAAGTTCTCACAAGATCTGGTAGTTTTATAAGGGGATCTTCCCCTTTTGCTCTCTTCTCTCTTGCCTGCGCCATGTAAGACATGCCTACTTCCCCTTCTGCCATGATTGTAAGTTTCCTGAAACCTCCCCAACCATGCAGAACTGTAAATCAGTTAAACCTCTTTTCTGGCCCGTCACAGAGGCTCAGGTCTGTAATCCCAGCACTTTGGGAGGCCAAGGTGGGCAGATCATGAGGTCAGGAGAGCAAGACCATCCTGGCTAACATGGTGACACACTGTCTCTACTAAAAATACAAAAAAATTAGCCGGGCGTGGTGGTGGGTGCCTGTAGTCCAAGCTTCTTGGGAGACTGAGGCAGGAGAATGGCGTGAACCTGGGAGGCAGAGCTTGCAGTGAGCCGAGATCATACCACTGCACTTCAGCCTGGGTGACAGAGCAAGACTCCATCTCAAAAAACAAACAAACAAACAAAAAACCCCCACCTCTTTTTTTTTTTTTTTGAGACGGAGTCTCGCTCTGTTGCCCTGGTTGGAGTGCAGTGGCCGGATCTCAGCTCACTGCAAGCTCCACCTCCCGGGTTTACGCTATTCTCCTGCCTCAGCCTCCCGAGTAGCTGGGACTACAGGCGCCCGCCACCTCGCCTGGCTAGTTTTTTGTATTTTTTTAGTAGAGACGGGGTTTCACCATGTTAGCCAGGATGGTCTCGATCTCCTGACCTCGTGATCCGCCCATCTCGGCCTCCCAAAGTGCTGGGATTACAGGCTTGAGCCACCGCGCCCGGCCCATTACCCCCCACCTCTTTTCTTTGTAAGTTACCAAGTCTCAGGCAGTTGTTTATAGCAGTGTGAAAACAGACTAATATAGGCCTAATAGCAACTCACCCGCCCTTGCTAAGGGCTTGTCCTGGGTTTTGGAATCTGGAGATGAAGTTTCTTCATGGCTTTCCCTCTGCCTGGAATGTGTATCTGTTCTTGTCCTGACCCTTAGTCATTGCTTTTCTAGCCTCTTCAAGGCCAGTCTTGAGTCCTGCCTTAAAAGAGTCCATACATCCATCAAGAGAAGAATGGATAAACTGTTGCATCCCTACAGTGAAATATTACTGTTGGAGAAAATGGGGACCAGGACTGTAAATCTCTTGAGCAGACAAAGCCAGTTAAGTCATGGACACAAACTTGACCTAGATAAGCTAAACTTAACTTGGGCTATTTTTTGTAAATACCTGCATTAACGCAAAATGAAGTTTAAGTTCAATCAGAAGTCACCAACTAACTTATATAATAAGGGACTTTCCAGTGGCGGGGGGAGACCAAATAAGGCAACTACACAATCATAACCAAGCCATTATTTTCTTTGCCTTGCTTCCAAGTTACAAAAGCCTTTTCCTTGCATTCCCTTGGTAGAGCCCTGAACCACTTCTGGTTTGGAGCTTCCCAATTTGTGAATTGCTGTTTGCTGAAATAAACTCTATAAAAATTTAACAGGACTTATCTTTTAACACTATATAGTAATAAAAAGGAACAAACTACTGATACCTGGAACAACTTGGGTAAAACTCAAATAAATCATGCTGAAATAAGCCATATAGGATGCACAAGAGTGTATTCTATATGATTCTATTATATGAAGTTTAGAAACAGGAAAAACTAACCTATAATGAGAAAAAGAAAATAGTGGTTACCTCTGGGGATTGGGGTTGAGGACTGACTAAGAGGGAGTTTTGTACGGTAATAGAGATTGGGTTATAGAAAGGTGTATGTCATTATGAAAACCTGTAGGATGTTTATCCTTTTTTTTTTTTTTTTTTGAGATGGAGTCTCGCTCTGTCGCCCAGGCTGGAGTGCAGTGGGGCGATCTCTGCTCACTGCAAGCTCCGCCTCCCAGGTTCACGCCATTCTCCTGCCTCAGCCTCCCAAGTAGCTGGGACTATAGGCGCCGCCACCTCGCCTGGCTAATTTTTTTTTTTTGGTATTTTAAGTAGAGACGGGGTTTCACCGTGTTAGCCAGGATGGTCTCGATCTCCTGACCTCGTGATCCGCCCGTCTCGGCCTCCCAAAGTGCTGGGATTACTGGCTTGAGCCACCGCGCCCGGCCAGGATGTTTATCCTTAAGATCTGCATTTCATGATGTAAATTTTACCAAAAAAGTGAACTACAGTTAATAGGCAAGCTGAAGAATGTAGGCATGAAGAATACTGATATCTGTAACTTTAAAATGCATCAAAATATAGGATAGATAGATGGATGGCTCCATATATGATAAAGCAGAGATAGCAAAGTGCTAATGATAGAATCTAGGTGATAGGTAAATGGGTGCTTACTGTACAATTCTGTCAACCTTTCCGTGTGCTTGAATTATTCATTATAAAATGCTGAGTGGTATGGCATGGTGGGGGAGGGGGAGGAATCCCTAGTCTGTTTTGTCAATTCACCTATCAAAAGTAAAGACAACTGGCAGTGAGAAGTCAACCTGTGGACAGTGATAGTTAACTGGAAGCCTCCTAACTCCTTGTCTCTGGCCTTTTGAAGGGGACCATGACTAGGCACTGAAAAGGAGGCAGTCTAATTCAGGATCCCTTTCCCAAATTACTTTAGCTGGTAGATGCTGAAAAAAATATCTTTTCCCTCCAGCTTTTCCTGACTTCCAGCATCATGAAGTCTTTTCTTCCTTGCAGACGAAACTCTGTCCCTTTAGGTTTTGTCTTGTGTTTGTCTTTGTGTTAGGGCTCCTAGGCAAAGTAGAGACCATCTCATTTTTTCTTCTAATTAGATTTCACATTTGATTACTTACTACAAAGCTATTTGAAATATCACACACCAATGTGTTTTATCCTTTTTTTTTTTTTTAAGAAAAAGTTTAACAGAAATGTGACTATATTTACAGAGTAACTTCCTGGCACACATCAGGTCAGCTGGGGAACAGAAGGACAGGAGCAGATCATTAGAAATGGTCATTAAAGTAATTCTCCCTGGTAACAAGAACAGCACTTCATGTAGCTTACAGGCCTTCTTTCTTCTGTTTGGCTAGAAGCTTTATCCCCCTTTAACCTCGTGGTGGCGGGGGCCTGTAGTAACATCTTGGGCCGGGCGCAGTGGCTCATGCCTGTAATTCCAGCACTGTGGGAGGCCGAGGCAGGTGGATAACTTGAGGCCAGGAGTTGATCATTTGAGACCAGCCCGGCCAACATGGTGAAACCTCTTCTCTACTAAAAATACAAAAATGGGTGGAGCGTGGTGGCTCAGGCCTGTAATCCCAACACTCTGGGAGGTCGAGGTGGGTGGATCACTTGTCAGGAGTTTGAGACCAGCTTGGCCAACATGGCAAAAACCCGTCTCTACTAAAAATACAAAAATTAGCTGGGGGTGGTGGTACATGCCTGTAATCCCAACTACTGGGGAGGGAGGCTGAGGCAGGAGAATTGCTTGAACCTGGGAGGTGGAGGTTGCAGTAAGCCAAGATGGTGCCACTGCACTGCAGCCTGGGTGACATGGTGAAAGCTTATCTCTAATAAAAATACAAAAATTAGCCGGGCATGGTAGTGGGGCCTGTAATCCCAGTTACTTGTGAGGCTGAGGCAGGAGAATCGCTTGAACCCTGGAGTTGGAGGTTGCTGTGAGCTGAGATTGTACCACTGCACGCCAGACTGGGCGACAGAGGGAGACTGTCTCAAAAAAAAAAAAAAAAAAAAAAAAAAGGAAGAAAAAAAATTAGCTGGGCTTGGTGGTACACACCTGTAATCCCAGCTACAGGGAGGCTGAGGCAGAATTACTTGAACCTAGGAGGCAAAGGTTGCAGTGAGTCGAGATTTTGCCATCACTGCATTCCAGGCTGGGCGACAGAATAAGACTGTCTCAAAATCAAAAAGTATTATCTTCTCCTTATAGAGTCTCTAATCCTATTTCCATTAGTCATTTAATCATGCATTTCTTTTCTTTCTCTCTGCTGGAACATCTTTAATTACAAGGTTCAATCTTTCATAGATAACTATTTGTCTGAATCCCTTCAACAGCTGGCCAGCCAACGTTTTCCTCACAGTCATGTTGCCTAATTAGGCCATTTACAGTTTTTAGTTTACTACCTGTATAAGAAAAGCATCTGCTAAGGGCAATCTATTGAGTTTGTTTACTGTTTCTCTTGGAGTTACTGATATTAAATACTTTTTAATGTATTTGCATTACACATTTAAGAAGGTCTCGCTCTTAAAATAGATCAGCAACAAGGAAATCTTTTTGATACAGGGTTTTGGTCTGTCACCCAGGCTGCTGGAGTGATGACACGATTTTGGTTCACTGCAGCCTCCACCTCCTGGGCTCAAGTGACCCTCCTACCTCAGCCTCCCAAGTAGCTGGGACTCCAGGCAGGCACCACCATACCCAGCTAGTTTTTTGGTATTTTTTGTAGAGACGTGGTTTTGCCATGTTGCCCAGGCTGAGAAAATCTAATCTTTACAACTTTGCCTTCTGAAATCTCATATACTAACTTATAATTTGCTTTCCTGTTTTGCTTTACTGAGATATTTTAGAGATGGGAATTAAAACTTGTTTTTTTTTTCTTCCTTAGAGTGCAAAAGCAGTGCCTTACAAACTTAAGCAGGCTTCGGATTAGCTGAGATGTTTGTTTAAAAGGCAGATTCTGGGACCCATTCCTGATTCAGGAATAGCAGGTACAACATTTTGAGAAACATTGCCTTTAAGGAAGTGGGTATGTCACACACAATTTTAATCTCACAGAAACAAAAAATGTGCTAATCTGAACATTTAAAACATTCGTTTTATTATTTACATGTTTGCCCCAAGTTATCACTTTACAGTGCTGTTCCATAAGGAAATCTGGAAAAAGTAAGACTTGATTTTGATTGTTTCCTAACACAACTAATCTTTGTTTTGTGTGATTCTTGGCTAATTCTATGTTTTCCTTTCTCTATTTTTAAGCTGACCATGGAGATATATTGCCATCAGAGTTTCTTTGAAATTTTGTGTGGAGTGTACAAAGAACAACAGGAGGCCAGCACTTATGAACAAGTGTAACTCTTTATTAAGATAGAATTGTTCTTATTCAAGAAATAGATGAAAATGGTTAAGTACAATTAAATGGCTCCAAAAGTCTTACAATGAAAACAACAGTCCTGCCAGTTGTTCTTTCCAGAGGCAAACACTTTTCATTCTTAGTTTTTCCTTCTGTTAGTTACCTTCATGGGTTTTTCCAAATTGTTATCTTTTTAGTTTTTCAAGTGAATGCATATATTAATACATAAAATTTTAAAAAGCTTCTTCAGTTTATAATGCATCCTAACAGTCCCCTGTCCCATCTCTCCTAATTCTCCAGAGCAATGACTTTTAACTCTTCCAGCAATGTCTTCTGTTTTTTCCCTCACATAACTACTTAGTCATTTCTTGATTATTTTGTACATTATATAGTGATTTCTGGATATGACAGGTGAGGATTTAGCTCTTACACCATCGTTATCTTCACTTCCTCCCATATTGTCCCAAAGTGGTTACCATATTTAGGGGCTAAGCAGTCACCACATCATTATGACTGTGTATGTATTGCTCCTTGTTGAGAAAAACAGCGTATTATGCTCTTCCTATCCTGTACTTCTTTCTGCCCTAGAATTAATGATTGCCTAACCAACCCTTCCCCCTTATTTTTTTTTGCTTTTGCTTTATCTTCAATGAACTTTCCAAATGCCCCAAATTTGGCAATAACTTATTATTTTTAAGAGAAGGGATCTCACTAAGGTAGCCAGGCTTGTCTGGAACTCTTGGGCTCAAGCCATCCTCTTGCTGAGCCTCCTGAGTAGCTGGGACTACAGGCATGGGCCATTCCACCCAGCTAACCTATTAATATTTTTACTGTTTCTTTTTAAGCCAGCTCCATAGCTGGAATATTGCCTGTGTTGGATCCTATTTGCTGGATCTATGTCATTCTCTGGTTTGTGTACTCCTTCACTTTGCTGGAGTATTTTCTCCAATAGCTTCTCAAAAAAGGGTACATGGAGGTAACCCCTGAGTCTTTGCTTGTCTAAGAATGTATTTTACCTTCACCCTTGATTATTTGGGTGAATATAGATTTATCAGTTGAAAATAACTTTCTAGAATTCTGAAGGCATGGTTCCATTGTTTTCAGATTCCTTTTCAAGACAAGGTCTCAGAATTCTGTCACCCAGGCTGGAGTGCAGTGGCACAATTACGACTCACTGCAGCCTTGGACTCATGGGCTCAATTGATCCTTCCATCTCAGCTCCCTGAGTAGACGGGAATACAGGTGTGCACCACAATGCCCAGCTAATTTTTGTGTTTTTTGTAGAGATGGGGCTTTGCCATGTTGCCCAAGCTGGTCTCAAGTGATCCACCTGCCTTGGCCTCCCAAAGTGCTAGGATTACAGGTGTGAGCCACTGGGCCCAGCTAGTTTTTCTTTTATTCTCTCTCTACTTCCTTCATTTCTCAAAGGCATCTCAAACTCAGTGGGCCCAAAACCAAAGTCAAACTCCATCAGAATATCCTGCTACTTACAACTTTAAAATATATCTTAAATCACAATTTCTTACTACATGCAACCCTTTGGTTCAAGCAACCATCAACCCTCACTTGAACTTAGAATTGGTTTTCCTGCTTCTGTATTTTTTTAAATTATAGAATATTTCAAATAAACCATGCGTGGTTTTATTCTTTTTACTACATAAAAAGAATGAAGATGTGCCAGGTGTGGTGGCTCATGCCTGTAATCCTGGCACTTTGGGAAGCTGAGGTGGGCGAATCACTTGAGGTCAGGAGTTTGAGACCAGCCTTACCAACATGGTGAAATCTCGTCTGTACTAAAAATAAAAAATAAAAAATTTATCTGGGCATGGTGGCGTGCACTTAGTCCTAGCTACTTGGGAGCCTGAGGCAGGAGAATTGCTTGAATTTGGGAAGGTGGAGGTTGTAGTGAGCTGAGATTGCACCACTGCACTCCAGCCTGGGCAACAAGAGCGAAACTGTCTTTAAAAAAAAAAAAAAAAAAAAAATTGTATATATATACACACACACACACACACACACACACACATATACACACACATATATGAAGCACTTACATACTTAAACATGAATTGCTTTAAGTGTTTGGCATTCGCTGTTCCCGTGCATGCCAGCAGCTTCTTACTGCAAACACCTGGGACTTACTATAGAGCAGCTGGAGTACATTCCGCCCACACACAGGACAGAGAGCTGACAACCAAGGAGAGAGGGGAATCAATACTCCAGTTTTCTCCCTTCCATTTCCCTGTATCTCAGCAGTATGGAGCTTGTTACCAGTGAGAACCTGCTTGCTGACTTTAAACTGGTTTTCTTACCTTCTCAGTTCAGCTTTTCCATACCTCAACTGACGGTTTCTGGTATGACCTAGCAAATAAACTGCTTTCACTGAAATTTCAGTCTTGGAATCTACTTTGGGTTTCCCAATTTAAGACAGAAACATGCTCATTTTCCCATCACTGGACTTCCAGGTTGTTTTCAATTTTTCACTGTTACAAACAAGGCTGCAACATTTATCTACAAACCTCTGGATATACACGTAGGAAGCTTTTGGTATTTCCACTAGCGAAACTGCTCAGTTGAAGGGTATGTGGATCTTCACCTTTAATAAATATTGCCAACATTTGAAAAGCCCGACAATGTCAAGGACTGGCAAGAATGTCACATGTGATGGGTGTGGAAAGGCAGCTCACTGTAGCAGGTGCTGGGGACTCAGTTGGGGTCTTGGGGAAGCACTTATTTATAGCAAGAATGTTTCATAAATGGTATCTGATAGAGTCAAGAGTACTGGGGAATAAAAACAAGTGGCTTAGAAATAATTATAGATCTAAAGTCAACAAAATACTTTTTTCTAATGTAAAAATCCATACTTTTTTTAGAGGGAGGGGGAACAACTTAAACCAGAAAACACCTTCATATTAATCATTCTTCTCATATACTTCAAATTTGTACTTAATGCCTTTCTCCTCTTGGACATCAGAGAGAACACCTGGGTATCTGTAAAAGAAAAAAATATATAATTAAATTATGTGTCCATTAAAAACACAGCTTCCGTCATTCTCAGTTTAAACGCATCAATAATGCATAAAGCAAATAAAAAGTTTCCCTTTTTTCTTCACAATGGTAAACCACTGTCAAGTTGGATAAATATCATGCAAATATACTACATATGCAAATAAGACAAAAACTATAAACTATATAGAAAGTTAGAAAACAAAAAGTGTAATTTCTCCTCTTTTGTTTCCTTTGGATTCCTCCTTCTCTCAAAAACCAGTTAGCAGTTTCCCTCGTATCTTTCCTCTCTATCACCCAGCTCATAGGAAATTTCTTAACAACTTTTGGCAAGACTTACATTTGGTATCACATTTCTTGTGTAAGCAAAAGACAAAATACAACCCGAAGCTGTTTAGGGCATAACTGAAATTATGTGCCCTGGACAGTGACAGGTTCTCTGCTTCAGTTTGATTGATGGACACCACACTGCTCTAATTCCACAATGTGTGGCAGATTGTAATTCCTTTATTAGGATCTGCTATTCCTGTTCCCTAACTCTCACTTAAACCTGTGTTCTCTCCAGCTTCCCATCCAAAACCCAGCTTCTCCACTGAGGAATCTTCTGACCATTCCAGCCTCCAGTGAACCCCAATCTTTGGTTACTTCTTCAGTACTATGCAGGCTGCACCCCAGTATGCTCCAGGTAGTCAGGAACACCTGCTTGAATCAGACTGCGCTTCATTCTGGTTCTGCTGTGTGACATGCTTCTAAGCCTGGCTGTCAAAGTCTTCATCCTTGTAAAAAATTTAGCATTGTTGGCCAGGTGCAGTGGCTTATGCCTGTAATCCCAGCATTTTGGAAGGCCAAAGTGAGTGGATCACTTGAGGTCAGGAGTTCAAGACCAGCCTGGCCAACACGGTGAAACCCTGTCTCTAATAAAAATACAAAAATTACCTGGGCATGGTGGCGGGTGCCTGTAATCCCAGCTACTCAGGAGGCTGAGGCAGGAGAATTGCTTGAACCTGGGAGGTGGAGGTTGCAGTGAGCCAAGATGGCGCCACTGCACTCCAGCTTCCATGACAGAGCAAGACTCCGCCCCCACCGCAAAAAACCAAAAAAGAATGTAGCATTGTGCCTAACACATTAAGTGTTCTATAAATGGTGCCTACTAGTATTATTGGTTTGTTTCATTTCTCTATTTTTAAAACTCACTGTAGGCAGGGAAAACACAGTAAACGTTTAAGTCTCGTGATATTCAATACATTGCTGAGTAATAACAGACATTAACCTTTGTTAACTAATGAGAGATTATGCAATTTTGGTAAAAAAAAAAATTAGGGGTACAAAGTAACAAAATTATAGGGAAAAAGATGCTTTCTGGAATAATTTATATTTCAGAGGAAGAAGCAATGTTTCTATTAACCATTTTCTATTATAATTTTAGTCTCTCTGAAATAAGTCACGAAAAGTAACATCTACATACATTTTTGGTGCAAAATTCTCAAGTGTCAAGACTGTCAGTTCATAAGACAAAAGCGACATATCAAGAAGTTCCTGGGCCGGGGGCGGTGGCTCACGCCTGTAATCCCAGCACTCTGGGAAGCTGAGGACGAGGCAGGTGGATCATCTGAGGTCAGGAGTTCGAGACAAGCCTGGCCAACATGGTGAAACCCCATCTCTACTAAAAATACAAAAATTAGCTGGGCATGGTGGTGGGCACCTGTAATCCCAGCTACTTGGGAGGCTGAGGCAGGAGAATCGCTTAAACCTGGGAGGAGGTTGCAGTGAGCCAAGATCGTGCCACTGCATTCCAGCCTCGGCAACAAAGCAAGACTGTATCTCAAAAACAAAAAATAAACCGAAAAACCAAAACACAATTAAAATCAAGACTCTACAGGAAGCACAGGCTCAGGAGCAAAGGGGCAGCTGAGTAATGTGGACGAGTATGCCAGCATCCAGACAGGAAGTTGTAGGGTCAGAAGAAGAAACATCAGCCTATCCAAAACCTACTTCAAGGTGTCCATTGACAAGGGGCATCTGTCCCAGCTCTGGAGCCAACTACTGCCTCCACAGGCCTCTTTTAATCTCTATTCTCTTTGACTATGTGGTCACACACAAGATTGTTAACTAGAAGTAAAAGCCTGTTGGGGGCTCATTAAGTAGAAAACTGCCGATATAAAATATCTGGGCCTGCTGGTTTGGTTGGGGTCTAGTGTGAAATAGTCTGAGACAGATTTCTTCCAGGTAAGATGAATAAGAGCAGAGCCCTAGAGGACAGGCTGGCACAGTGCTGTTGAAAAATTGACTGCCCAAACAATGACCTACAGGGATGAAGGCAGACAAAAGTAAAACCACCTTACTTTATTAATATGACCTTCTGCTCTGGCTTCCATCACTTGTGGCTCCTTCTACATTCTAATTTTATTCTCTTCTTGCCTCACAGTTCTCTCTTTCATCGGTATTTCACTATACTAGTGTGTCTTATTTTTTAAATCGGGAAGAATAGTGTTAATAAAATACATTATATTTGAACAGAAACCTATATAACCACAAGAGGTCAACTGATAGAGACAACGGGGCTTAAACTAAGTGAGTAGCTGTGGGGAAAGGGATAGGGGAGGTGGAGAATGACCAAAGTTTATATTTGGACAGTAGAAAGCAAATCCAAGTTCCCCAGCGCACAGAGATCTGGAGAGAAAGCCGCTCCAGAATTGAGCAATGTTAGTTTTCCAGGGACAAGGTATATTCACTTTATCTTCACAGGTTTCCTTTCTCCAGAGAATGAAGGATTGACTTATTCTAGGTCTCCCGTTAGAGAATTCCCTCCATTCCATTAAAGAGGCTGTTATGATGTTATGTTAGTAGATGCCTGAAAGTACAAATGACCATCAAATGTTGCAATGGAAGAGTTTTTTGCTTTCTCCCATAGCCTTTTTTAGAATCTCCACTTTGAAGCAATTTCCTTATCCCTATCTCAATCTATTCACTATTAAAATTTTCTAAGACATTTAAGAAGTACTACCAATCCATCACAAACTCTTTCAAAATCACAGAAGGGAAGAGAGCATCTCCTCATTCACTCTATGAGGTCACTTTTATCCTGATAACAAAACCACGGGAAGGCATTTAAAAAAAACAAAAACAGAAACTGTAATCCCAGGACTTTGGGAGGCCGAGGCGGGCGGATCATGAGGTCAGGAGATTGAGACCATCCTGGCTAACGTGGTGAAACCCCGTCTCTACTAAAAATACAAAAAATTAGCCGGGCGTGGTGGTGGGCACCTGTAGTCCCAGCTACTCAGGAGGCGTGAACCTGGGAGGCAGAGCTTGCAGTGAGCTGAGATTGTGCTGTTGCACTCCAGCCTGGGTGACAGAGCGAGACTCCGTCTCAAAAAGAAAAACAAACAAACTATAAATCACCCCTTCTGAATATAAATGCAAAAATCTTCAACAAAATACTAGCAACCTAAGCCCAGTAACATATAAAAAGGATTAGATACCAAGTAGAATTTATCCCAGAAACATTAGTTTAACGTGAAAATCAATGTGATATACCATATTAATAGTACATTAAAGTATTAGTATAAAAGACAAAAACCACATGATCATCTCAATAGACTCAGAAAAAGTATGTCACAAAATCTATAATACTCTCATGATAAAAAATACTAAATAAACTAGAAACAGAAGGGATCTTCCTCAATTTGATAAAGGCACTAACAGCTTAAATCACACTTGATGAGAGAGAAAAGCTTCCCCTCTAAGATTAGGAACAAGACAAGTAAGTCTGCTCTTGCTATCTTCTAGTCAACACTGTATTGGCAGGTCTAGGCATGGCAGTTAGGCAAAGAAAAAAGTAAAAAAAATCCAGATTAAAAAGGAAGAAGTAAACCTATATTTGCAGATGACATTATACTGTAGAGAAAATCCTAAGGAATCTACTAAGAATCAGAATTACTAAATGAGTTCAGCAAGGTTGCAAGATACAAGATCAATAAACAAAAATTACTTGCATTTCTGTAAATAGCAATGAACAGTCTGAAACTAAAGAAAACACCATTTACAACAGCATCAAAAGGAATATAATACATAAGAATGAATTTAACACTGAAAGGTATAAAACATTGCTGAACGAAATAGGACCTAAACAAGGGGAAAGACATCACATGCTCAGGGTTTAAAAATTTTTTTTTTTTTTTTTTTGGAGACAGAGTCTTGCTCTGTCACCCAGGCTGGAGTGCAATGGCGTGATCTTGGCTCACTACAACCTCTGCCTCCCAGGAACAAGCAGTTCTCCTGCCTGAGCCTCCCAAGTAGCTGGGATTACAGGCATGTGCCACCATGCCCAGCTAATTTTTTTAATTTTTAGTAGAGATGGGGTTTCGCCACGTTGGTCAGGCTGGTCTTCAACTCCTGACCTCAGGTGATCTGCCCCCCTCGACCTCCCAAAGTGCTGGAATTACAGGCATGAGTCACTGTGCCTGGCCTTTTTTTTTTTTTTTTTTTTTTTTAAATAATATACTTACTCTGGTAGAAGTTTATATTTCTCCAAATCAATTTCTGGAAGAAAGGTGTCACTTTCAAAGTCTTGCATGATCCTTGTCACAAATAGTTTAAGATGGCCTGGGTGATTCATGGCTTCCTTTGAAATAAAACATCAATTTTCTTAATGTGTATCAAAAGACATAGAAACTCTAAGATTTATGTTTAGTTAGTTTATACTAAGTATTAAAAATATGCTTGGTACTGCCAAAGCATATTATTAAAATATCCTATTATTTCATCTGGGGTGCTGCAAAGTGTGCCTTAGTTATATTGAGAATGACACTAACCATTAACAATAATTATGACAGACTGAGTTCAAATATAGTTTGGCCTCCAGTTTGCTTACAAGAACTTTTTAATTTAAGCATTCTCTTTTATTGTTTTCCCTTTGGCTGTTTAGAGTTAAGAGCCCCAAATTACCTAGTTGTTCTCCATAGAAAAATTTACATTAACATGTATGAATAAGATAGTACAATTTAATGAGACCTTGACTATGGAAAACCCCAAGAGCATACTTAGTACATATACATAAAATTTAGTAATGCTTCCGATTCTCAGAAGATAATTACAATGCTAGTAGGTAGGTAATTTATTCTGCTTCTTGTTGCTAACAATTGTATTAACATTTGGCTTAATATTGTACATGACTTTTCTAACTACTCCCTAAAATATGGTTGATAATTTCTGTAGAAAAAGTTGCCCTAGAATGAGTGTCTTAAAATTCTCATTCATAAAAAGTATGTCTTAATTGCAATTCTAAGAAAGCAGTAATTCTTGATCTTAAATAGCTTATAGAAAATACACACACACACACACACACACACACACACACACACACAACAAATCCAAGTGTTTATTTTTAAAATTCCAAATAAGGGTACAGAACAAATTTTACTTTTTATTTTCAAAACATCATTTTATATTAAATCATTTATTATTTTTGCTACAACCAAATAGATGCTCTACCAATTCTTACTGTACCAAAAATTTAAAAAGTGGAATGCAGAGTCTCCCCTTATTTGCAGTTTCACTTTCCAGTTTGTTATCTGTGGCCAACTGTGATCTGAAAATATTAACTGGAAAATTCCAGAAATAATGCATAAGATTTAAATGAC
This sequence comes from Papio anubis, assembly GCF_008728515.1. Classification (NCBI taxonomy): domain Eukaryota; kingdom Metazoa; phylum Chordata; class Mammalia; order Primates; family Cercopithecidae; genus Papio; species Papio anubis. The sequence continues at coordinate 73,556,215 of NC_044980.1, forward strand.
ATGCTGTTCTAAGTAGTGTGAAGAAATCTTGTGCTGTTCTGCTCTGTCCTGCCTAGGACGTGAATTATCAGTTTGTCCTGCACATGCTGTCTATGTTACCCGCCCCTTAGTCACTTAGGAGCTGTCTGGATTATTAGATTGACTGTGGTGGTGAAGTTCTGTATTAAAGTTGATTATAAGCCGGGCGCGGTGGCTCATGCCTGTAATCCCAGCACTCTGTGAGGCTGAGGCGGGTGGATCACCCGAAGTCAGGAGTTCGAGACCAGCCTGACCAACATGGAGAAACCCCGTCTCTACTAAAAATACAAAATTACCTGGGCATGGTGGTGCATGCCTGTAATCCCAGCTACTTGGGAGGCTGAGGCAGAAGAATCGCTTGAACCTGGGAGGCGGAAGTTGTGGTAAGCCGAGATCGCACCATTGCACTCCAGCCTGGTCAAAAAGGGCAAAACTCAGTCTCAAAAAAAAAAAAAAAAAAAAGGGTGATTATATAAGCAAACCTTCTGTAAAGGGAGAGATGGTAAATATTTTTGGCTCTGAGGGCCATAGGGTTTCCTACCTTTGTAGGCCACAGACAGTACTGAATGAATGGGTGGAGCTGTGTTCCAATGAAACTTTCTTTACAAAAATAGGCTGGGAGGTCCGATTTGGCCCACAGAAGATAAGCCTGAATGATATCTACAAGCTGTTGTGATGTGTGGTAGGTGGATAATGTAAAAATATCATTTGAAGATTCTACTTCCTATTTATCTATATATAGATTTATCATATTATATAAATGCATTTATGTACTTATATTGCTTAAAGAATACATTTTCTAGTGACTATGGTAATGAATCATTCAAAGTGTGGTAGGCACTGAACAAAATAAAGAAATAACTTGTTTTCTTAGAAGAAATTCATACTTGGATGAAAATATCAAGGAAAAAATGTCCATTTTCTTCTATCACAAATTGAGAAAATAAGAGGTTCTAGAAACAGGAGCCCAAGAAACTGAGTTTTTTTTTTCTGAGACAGAGTCTCTCTGTTACCCAGGCTGGAGTGCAGTGGCACGATCTCAGCTCACTGCAACCTCTGCCTCCTCTGTTCAGGTGATTTTCCCACCTCAGCCTCCCAAGTAGCTGGGACTACAGGGGCCCGCCACCACACCCAACTAATTTTTGTATTTTTAGGAGATGGAGTTTCACCATGTTGGCCAAGCTGGTTTTGAACTCCTGACCTCAAGCAGTCCACCCGCCTTGGCCTCCCAAAGTGCTGGGATTACAGGCCTCTACCTACCTCTTCTTTCTAAAATAATTTCAGTGTATATATCTTACCACAAGACCACCCAAATGGCAGAAACTGATTTTTCTTACTCCTCATAAATGTTAATTTTTCATTAGTGTTTTAAAAGGCAAAGAATTCTATTATCCTCAAAACTTTTACAGCTGGAAGTCATTTGGTATTAAAAAAGAGGTATATTTGGCCAGGTGCAGTGGCTCACACCTGTAATCCCAGCCCTTTGGGAGGCTGAGGCAGGCAGATCAGCAGGTCAGGAGGTCAAGACCATCCTGGCTAACATGGTGAAACCCCGTCTCTACTAAAAATACAAAAAAATTAGCTGGGCATGGTGGCATGTGCCTATAGTCCCAGCTACTCGGGAAGCTGAGGCAAGAGAATGGCGTGAACCCAGGAGGCGGAGCTTGCAGTGAGCCGAGATTATGCCACTGCACTCCAGCCTGGGCGACAGAGTGAGACTCCGTCTCAAAAAACAACAACAACAACAACAACAAAAAACCAAAAAAAAATTGGTTGAGGAAGTTTTCTGCTTGTAATAAATTCATATACATCTAGTTAGTGTATATCAACTGAGAGCCCCAACCCTTTCTCAGTAAGAGATAGATTCATCCTGAAAGACAAAGTGTATCTAGGGTACATTTAGGTAGTAGAAACCAGTGCAATGCAACTACATTTCTCAGGAAAAGATTTAGAATGGATTTTAAATTGGAAACATCAATTATTCTTTGATTTGAAAGTAGACTGGTACTGGAGAGATGTTGGTCACAGGATACAAGATTTCAGTTACATAGGAGGAGTAAGTTAAAGAGATCTATTGTACAACATCTATTATTTTATAGTTAATAAATGTATTCTTGAAAATTGCTAAGCTAGTAGACTTTAAGTATTCTTACCACATAAAATAAGTGGGTAATACATATATTAATTAGCTCCATTTAGCCATTCTACAATATATACACATTTCAAAACAACATGTTGTACGTAATATATATGCACAATTATTTGCCAATTAAAAAGATAAATAGGCTGGGTGCTCACGCCTGTAATCCCAGCACTTTGGGAGATCAACTGCTTGAACCCAGGAGTTCAAGACCAACCTGGTCAACATGGCAAAACCCTGACTCTACAAAAAATACAGAAATTAGCCAGGCATGATGGTGTGTGCCTAAAGTCCCAGCTACTTGGGAGGAAAGGTGGGAGGATTGCTTGGGCCTGCCTGGGAGCTCGTGGCTACAGTGAGACAGTGCCACTGCACTCTAGCCCGGGTGACAAAGCAAGAACCTGTCTCAAAAATAAATGAATAAATAAATAATAAACAGGCCATAAATAATAATAAATAGCCTATAAAAGATAGGCTGATACAGACTAAAATATTTATTTTTGCATTTCTATTTAGTTTGTATAGTATCAAACAACATATAATTTGAACTGACAACAAATAATTTACAGTACAGATAATGTGCTGCTTCCTATACTCATGGCTTAATTTTTTAAAGGTTCAGACGACGAGTTATATCTGTTTTCTTCCACTTCCTTTAAATGGCAGGGAAGCTGAAAGAAAGTAGAATAGAACATTTCTTTTTATTTACCAATAACTACACTTACCTTATAAACAGAATTGCCACCAACTATCCAAATCATGTCTACTTTATTTGCTAATTCTGGTTGTTCAGTAAGTTTTAAGGCATCATCCAGACTTCTGGCAAGAAAATGAGCTCCTTGTGGAGGTTCCCTGAGGTTAAAAAAAGAATTACACATAATTTTCGTAAAATCCATCCATACTAGTCAAATAATCTGACTAAGCAGCAGTGACTATAGAATTAAAATCATCATAAATATGAATCCTTTCAACAAGAAGCGCTTAACATCAGTATGGCCTATGGCCAATAATTCAGCCTACATTTGTACATCTATGGCTCACAATGAATCATGAAACAGAACCAGGTGGTATCCTGTGATATCTCTGGTGGAAAAACATCAGAATAGGAGTTATTTCCGGAGGGGTGGGATAAAGATTCACTTGGACAGGGCAGGAGAGAACTTTCTGGGGATGACAGGTACTATTCTGTATCTTTGATAGGGCTGGGGTTACACAGGTGTATACATTTACCAAAACTTAGCAAATGTACATTTAAGACTTGTGTCTCATGTAATAGTTACTTCAGAAGGAAAAAAACTGTAAAAGACAGAATCATTGTATTTATTTATTTATTTATTTATTTATGAGACAAAGTCTTGCTCTGTTGTCCAGGCTGGAGTTCAGTGGCACGATCTCGGCTCACTGCAAGCTCCGCCTCCTAGGTTCACGCCATTCTCCTGCCTCAGCCTCTCGAGTAGCTGGGACTACAGGCGCCCACCACCATGTCTGGCTAATTTTTTGTATTTTTAGTAGAGATGGGGTTTCACCCTGTTAGCCAGGATGGTCTCGATCTCCTGACCTGCTGATCTGCTCGCCTCGGCCTCCCAAAGTGCTGGGATTACAGGTGTGAGCCACAGCACCCGGCCAAGACTGAATCATTAATGGTATGAATGATGAAGTATTTAGGTGGAAATACACTAATGTCTGCAGTTTATTATGAATGCAAAAATGAACAAGATCGATTGATGGATGAATGAAGATGTGATGAAACTAGTAGAGTAAAATGTTAATGGTAGATCTAGGTGGATGGTTTACTGTAAACTTCTTTCTGTATGTGTGAACATTTTCCTGATAAAATATTAGAAAAAGAGTGATATGTTTGAATGACTGCAGAAAAGCTTGGAATGACATTCAGACTGTTAATATGTCATTACCTTTCGGAACGGGGAAAGGATTTTCATGTTTCAAACAATACAGGAATGGGTGAAGTATTAAAAAATGAGCTTATTATTATGTAATTAAAATCCAAAAGGGAAGAAGTTAATTAATTTCAGTGTTTACTCAGGGGTGGTCCAATATTTTGGCTTCTCTTGGCCACATTGGAAGAATTGTCTTGGGTCACACATAAAATACACTAACATTAACGATAGCTGATGAGTTTTAAAAAAAAAAAGATCTGTGTATAACGTTTTAAGAAAGTTTACTAATTTGTGTTGGGTGGCATTCAAAGCCATCCTGGGCCACTCTGAGGCCTGCGAGTTGTGGGCTGGACAAGCTTGGTGTACACTGACTAGCTTAGTCTCTCCCAATCTCTGAAACTATTTTGTTGGTCATGGTGGGGGTTGCAATTCCCTTTATAAATGACGAAACATGTGGAAATAGGCTTTCATAGTAATTAGATACACAACAGAAATTACAATTCAATGTCAAGTTTTTAGCCTGCTGCTTTAACAAGATTATATAATTGCCCTTGAACTCATAGTTATAATAAGGATTAATCAAGAACTTGATTGCCTCCTCCCTCTCCCTCCTAATATGTATTTTACTTATTTTATTCTGTCATTCTTAAAAGAATTAGGTTAGAGCAAAGAATGTACTTTGACTCAGGCTGGAAAAAGACATGGAGGCCAGGAGAAGTTAAATAAGCCCAGGTTATCTCCTAAGGTATCAGGGCAGTTGCAGGGACCAGGTTGGACTAGGCTCTTCGGAGAGAGAACTGAATCTAGAAGAAACAAAGATTTGGAGTTGGGAGAGAAGAGAGTTTAGTTAATAAACCGATGATGGCCAAAACAGAGCTGTGACGGCGTTAGTAACTGCAGATGTGACGACTTCCTTGCCCTTTTGTAGTAAGTGTGGAAAAGAAAGTGAAGAACAGATTAGCCAGGCATGGTGGCTCATGCCTGTAATCTCAGCACTTTGGGAGGCCAAGACGGGCAGATCACCTGAAGTTAGGAGTTCCAGACCAGCCTGGCCAACACAGTGAAACCCCGTCTCTACTAAAAATAGAAAAATTAGCTGGACATGGTGGTGCGTGCCTGTAATCCCAGGTACTTGGGAGGCTGATACAGGAGAATCGCTTGAACCCAGGAGGTGGAGGTTGCAGTGAGCCGAGATTGCGCCACTGCATTCCAGCCTGGGTGAGACAGCGAGGCTCTGTCTCAAAAAAACCCAACTCCCGCCGCCACAAAAAAAAACAAAAAAAATAAAGATAGAGCAAAGTTAGAGATTTAAGTTAAAAAAAAGCTTCCGTAAATGTGGCTATTTAGCAGTTTAGAGTTCAGTATCACAGGAAACACTGGACCTCCAGGTGGGTAAAAAAGAACATGCAAAAAGCTGAGCTAGTGTTTGAGTTCATCAGCCCTTACACGGCACAAGTGCTAGAAATTAATACAGTAAATGACAAATAGGAAGCATCCAATGTAGTGACGTATTTCACTGCTGAATTTCTTTCCTATAATTATTTTAAACCAATCCAGATTGGATTCCCTGACAAAGGGGAGTTGGTATGTGGTAGCATACATATTCTTTGTTAAGAAACGTGTGGACATGCTTGATGTTTTTGTGACTGAGTGTTGAGGGTTTGCATGAAGACTAAATGAGATAATGTACACATTGCATTTAACTGGCAATCGTACGTGGTACTATCATTCCTTTTTATAGATGAGGAAACTGAGGCTGAATGGTTAAGAAACTACTGGTCACACAGCCAGGAAATGACGGACCTTGGAGTTGAACTCCAGCAGCCTGACTTTGAAACTTGAGCTGCAACTTGTTACATGGACAAAAGACTGCAGTTGGTGCCTGTGGGCTACAGGGGCCCTTAGACATCAGGATGGTAGGGCTTAGATTAGGTGGAACCCTGACTCTTGTCCTATGGCCTTATCTGATTACCCCGGGTGCCATGTAAACATTATCCTTTTTCACTGTTCCTGATGTGAGGATGGCCAATGGAATTCTGGCTCCATTTCCCCAGGGAGTGTTGGGAAACCACTTAAAAAAACAAAAAACCCTGAAATGGAATGGTGTCTTAACCAGAACACAAAAATACACCCTCAATTTAAGACCTTTCACACTGAGCCTTTAAAAATGGTGTTCTCTACTAAGCCATACCTCATTTTATTGTGCTTCAAAGATACTGAGGTGTTTTTCTTTTTTACAAATTGAAGGTTTGTGCCAACCCTGCACTGAGCAGGTCTATTGGTGAAGTTTTTCCAACAGCATGTGTTCACTTTGTATCTCTATGTTACATTTTGGTAATTCTCACAATATTTCAGGCTTTTTCATTATAATATGTTTTGGGGATCTTGCTGCTACTGTTGCAAGTAACTGTTATGGGGTGCCATAAATCATGCCCTTTTAAGATGGTGAACTGATACATGTTGTGTGTTCTGACAGCTCCACTAACTGGCTATTCCTGTTTCTCTCCCTCTCTTCTGGCCTCCCAATTCCCTGAGACACAACAATATTGAAATGAGGCCAGTTAGTAACCCTACAATGGCCTCTAAGCGTAAGAGTGAAAGGAAGAGTTGCATATTTCTCATGTAAAATCAAAAGCTAGAAATGATTATGCTTAGTGAAGGAGGCACATAGCAAAGCCAAGACAGGCCAAAAGCCATGCCTCTGGCATCTAACAGCCAAGTTGTAAATACAAAAGAAAAGCTCTTGAAGGAAATTAGAAGTGCTATTCCAGCGAAAATGTGAATGGTAAGAAAGCAAACAGCCTGGCTGGCTCGGTGGCTCACACTTGTAATCCCAGCACTCTGGGAGGCCGAGGCGGGAGGATCATGAGGTCAGGAGATCGAGACCATCCTGGTTAACACAGTACAACCCTGTCTTTACTAAAAATACAAAAAAATTAGCCAGGCGTGGTGGCCGGCGCCTGTAGTCCCAGCTACTCGGGGGGCTGAGGCAGGAGAATGGTATGAACCTGGGAGGTAGAGCTTGCAGTGAGCCGAGATTGCACCACTGCACTCCAGCCCGGGCGACAGTGAGACTCTGTCTCCAAAAAAAAAAAAACAACCAAACAAACAAAAAAACCACAAAGAAAACAAATAGCCTTATTGCTGATGTGGAGAAAGCTGAGTGGTCTGGATAGATCAAACCAGCCACATTACCTTACACCAAAGCCCAATCTAGAACAAGGCTTTAACCCTCTTTAATTCTGTAAAGGCTGAGAAAGCTATAGAAGAAAAGTTTGAAACTAGCAGGGTTTGGTTCATGATGTTTAAGGAAAAAGCTGTCTTCATAAGAAAAAAGTACAAGGTGAAGCAGCAAGTTTATCTGGAAGATCTGGCTAAGATCATTGATGAAGGTGGTTACACTAAGAACAGGTTTTCAATGGAGACAAAATAGCCTGCTATTCAAGGAAGATGCCATCTAGGACTTCATAGCTATAGAGGAGAAGTCAATGCCTAGTTTCCAAGAACAGGATGATTCTCTTGTTGGGGGTTAAGGCAAGCTGATGACTTTCAGTGGAAGCGAATGCTCATTTACCATTCTGAAAATCCCAGGGTGTTTAAGAATTATGCTAAATCTTCTCTGCCTGTGCATTAGAAATGGAACAACAAAACTTCGATGACAGCACATTTGTTTACAGCATGGCTCACTAAATATTTTAAGCCTAATGTTGAGACCTACTGCTCAAGAAGGAAGATTTCCTTTCAAAATATTCCTGCTCATTCTGCAGCCCATGGATCAAGGAGTAATTTTGACTTTCAAGTCTTACTATTTAAGAAATACATTTTCTAAGGCTGTAGCTGCAATAGTCAGTCATTCCTTTGATGGATCTGGGCAAAGTAAATGGAAAACCTTTTAAAAAGGATTCACTATTCTAGATGCCATTAACAACATTCATGATTCATAGGAGGAGATCAAAATATCAACATTAACAGGAGTTAGGAGTTTGGAGTTAGTTGATTCCAACCCTCATGATGGCTTTGAGGGGTTTAAGACTTCAGGGGTGGAAATAACTGCAGATGTGGTGGAAATGGCAAGAGAATTAGAATTAGAAGTGGAGTCTGATGATGGGTTGGAATTGCTGGAATCTCATAAAATGTCAGTGGATAAGGAGTTCCTTCTTATGGATGAGCAAAGAAACTGGCTTCTTGAGATGAAATCTACTCCTGGTGAAGATGCTGTGAACATTGTTTGGCCACGAAAGATTCAGAATACTAAACAAACTAAGTTAATAAAGCAACAGCAAGGTTTGAGAGGATTGATTCCCATTTTGAAAGAAATTCTGTTGTGGGTAAAATCCTATAAAATAGCATCACATGCTCCAGAAAAATCTTTCATGAAAGGAAGAGTCTATCAATGTGGCAAACTTCATTGTTTTAAGAAATTGCCACAGCCACCCCAGCCTTCAGCAACCATCAATATCAAGGAAAGACACTCCATAGTGAGAAGATTATGACTCACTGAAGGCTTGGATGATTGTTAGCATTTTTTAGTCATATTTTAATTAAGGTACATACATTTTTTAAAGATATAATACTATTGTACATCTATTAGACTATTACTATAGTGTAAATATAACTTTTATACGCACTGAGAAACCAAAAAATTCATGTGACCACCTTTATTGTGATATTTGCTTTATTTATTGCAGTGGTCTGGAACTGAACCTGCAATATCTCTGAGGTATGCCCATATTAAAAATTGGGTATGCTCCAGCCTCATAATGGAATACTATGCAGCCACTAAAAATATTTACAGGACTTTATTTTCTAATATATGAGGGAAAAAGAGGAGGGTTACAAAGTGGTACTATGTGGGATGGTTCTATTTTTATAAATCACCTATGTACTATTCATTGTGTGATTTCTGAATCCCTAATTTGCTAGGGGTTATGCCAGATTCTGGGGACAGAGATAAAATATGCAGTCCCTGCACTCAAAGAGATTGTGATGGCAGTCAGAAATATCTCAGCAGTGACCATAATGTACGAAAGGACATACAATGAAGACGTGCAGAGGACGCTTCATGGGAACGCAGGGCCGGGGTGATGAGGGAAAATACTCCTCACGGCATGATTCCTTAACCGAGTGTCAAAGGAGATAAAAACACGTGCAAAGGCACAGGCATGACAGACTACAATCTAAGTGTAGTATAGAATTTTATTTTAATCATACTAAAGTTATTTAACACAAGAAAGCTCTGAGAAAGTTGAGGGTAGCAGAAAAGTAAACTGTGGTGAGGTTTAAAACAGGGTAGGCCGAATTTGGTGGCTCATGCCTGTAATCCCAGCACTTTGGGAGGCTGAGGTGGGCAGATCACCTGAGGTCAGGAGTTCAAGACCAGCGTGGCCAACAGGGAGAAACCCCATTTCTACCAAAAAATACAAAAAGTGGCTGGGTATGGTAGTGCATGCCTGTTATCCCAGCTACTTGGGAGGCTGAGGCAGCAGAACTGCTTGAGCCAGGGAGGTGGAGGTTGCAGTGAGCCGAGATCACACCACTGCCCTCCAGCCTGGGTGACAGTGGGTCATTCTTGTCATACCCAACTAAATCAGAGTTGAGGGGACAGGGGAAAAAAGCATTCAGGGTATAAAACATTGCTCCAAGAATGTAATTTTCTGTGAGCCTGAATGCTGGAACTGCTTGTTGTGACTTGAAACCAGTTTTATCTCCAGCTTCTGAGATAACTTGCTGCAACTCTAGAACTAATTTTGCCCATCACTCACTGCTCACCAATCGGAGCTTGCCAGCTCCCCCAAACCTTAGTAGTGCCAATGAACTTTCTCAAAGAGCAGTAACAGTTCTCCTTTTAAATAAAACCACTAACCTTCCCTTTGTTCTTCAGACATATATGGAAGGCTACCTGTCTACACGTATGCCCTAAACTGCAATTTTTTTTCTTCCCAAACAAAATGTTAAATTTAGAGATTAATCTCAACATTTTTATTTTGCCTTTGATAATACTAAAAGGTTGGGACAGCAGAGCATGGTGAAGATAGAAAAAAAAAAAGAATCCAGAATGAAGTCAGGAGAGATGAGAGAGTTGATTTAGGTGGCAGTGGATTTTTGTCTCAAGATCGAGGGAAACGAGAACAAAATAATATGTTAAGGTGAAAATGAGATCATGAGTCTGTTCACTGTGATTTCATTAATATATTAATGTGTACGTTCTATAAGATATAAAGTAGCAAGTTTGTGTGTGTGTGGGGGGGGACGGCCACAGTAGGAACTGATGTCTATACCCTTCTGTGTGCCAGAAACTTTACATACAAAATTTCAGTTTGAGTCTTCAAAATCACTCTAAAAAGTTGTCATTATTCATCTCATTTAACAGGTAAGGGAAGAACCTTCAACAAGGCTTACTTGTAACCTGCCTAAAGTCACAAAGTTACTAGGGGCCATAGCAGGTGTCAGAAACCAGGTCAGTCAGCATTTGCTACTCCAAGTGTGTGTGGTACGGGGAGAGAGATCTGCACCTTCAAGGAGTTTTAATCACTGTGGAGACTCTGATAGTGAGATCGGAAAAAATTATGACATGAAATTTAGTTAACTTTCATGGATGGGAGACTATTTAAATCTTGTAACATGGAGGCAATTTTGGATTTTCTAAAGATAGTGTCAAGGCTACTATAGCATTGCAGCAAAACTTGTTTATTTAATTTTGGGTTCCAACAAGTTTTTTTTTTTTTTTTTAGATGGAGTCTCTCTCTGTTGCGCAGGCTGGAGAGCGGTGGCATAGTCTTGGCTCACTGCAACTTCCGCCTCCTGGTTCAACAGCTTCTCCTGCCTCAGCTTCCTGAGTAGCTGGGATTACAGGCGCTCGCCACCACACCTGGCTAATTTTTGTATTTTTAGTAGAGACGGGTTTCACCATTTTGGCCAGGCTGGTCTCGAACACCTGACCTTGTGATCTGCCCACCTTGGCCTCCCAAAGTGCTGGGATTACAGGTGTGAGTCACTGTGCCTGGCTGGTTCCAAAGACTTTTAAAAGTCACTTTATTGATAAAAATCACATACCATAAATTCACCCTTTTAAAGTATACGGTTCCGTGACGTTTAGTACATTCACAGAGTTGTGCAAGCGTAACTCCTATCTACTTTTAGAATATTTCCATCACCAAAAAAAAAAAAAAAAAATTCTGTATTTATTAGTGGTCATTCCCACCCTTCTCACCTCAAGTTCTTTTTTTTTTTTTTTTTAGACGGAGTCTGGCTCTTTGCCCAGGCTGGAGTGCAGTGGCCCTATCTCGGCTCACTGCAAGCTCCGCCCCTCGGGTTCACGCCATTCTCCTGCCTCCGCCTCCCGAGCAGCTGGGACTACAGGTGCCAGCCATCAGGCCCGGGTAATTTTTTGTATTTTTAGTAGAGACGGGGTTTCACTGTGTTAGCCAGGATGGTCTCGATCTCCTGACCTTGTGATCTGCCCTCCTCGGCCTCCCAAAGTGCTGGGATTACAGGCGTGAGCCACCGTGCCCGGCCTCACCTCAAGTTCTTTTAAAGCCACAACTTGATTGTCTAGACAACTTTGGAAAAACATTTTCCCCCAATACCTTACTAAGGAAATATTTACCCTAAATAACTAGTGTTCGGTAGAAAATTTGTGATTACCTTGAGGATTCAGTTTCTTCTTACACTGGGGGAGAGGGGTGAAAAATGAAGTCTCTTTAGAGCTGACATAAGCAAGTGATTTCCATGTATAAATCTCTGCCCTTTTATTCAAGAGCCTGCAGTGCCTGGCACTCAGCAGGTGCTCTCTCTATGTGTGGGACTGACCAACAAGGAAGGAAGCGGGAGGAAGAACAACAACAAAAAAGAACTCTAACATTTTTTACTAACTGGCATCACTATTTCCCTGGCATGCTTGATAATAAAGACTTTTCTTAGCCTTAAAAAAAAAATTTTCTTAGCCTTAAAAAAAAAAGCACAAGACACCAACATATGTTATACATAAATACACAAGAAGCAACCAAACCCAATTACATGCATCACAGGGAGGTCGTAAAAAAAAATTACACTCATTGTGTTTGAGGAGAAATGCTGGCTCAAGTGAACATCTCCCCCACTGAGATTTCTTTCTGTTTGAACTCAAGCTAGCCATAAACAAACTTGAGTAGTATTCAAAAATGTCATTAAAGAGCTTCGTGGAATGGCGATATAGTCTGTGAATTTGAAATATACCAAGGAAAGAGATAATCAGAGCATCCTAGCAACCGGAAGAAAGAATAGCATGAAGATGGAAGCAGGCGGCAAGATGCATATCAACAAATCTGCCCCGTTGCCCAGAGGCAATCAATGCAAATATTCTATACACTTTCTTCTGGGGTTTTACCTATGCCATTCTAGGAAGAACTTGGGAGAAAATCTATGTAAGCCTGAATCCCCTTAGCCTATATAGCTGTGTAGTTCTTTCCTTCCCATAGTGTTAACTTGGCTAAGATATAGTTCTTGGTTATTCAGATACTGTATGTAGGTGTTGCTTTGAAGGCATTTTGTAGATGTGATTACAATTTCAGTTTTTATTTTTTTTGAGACAGGGTCTCACTCTGTTGGCTAGGCTGGAGTGCAGTGGTACTATCCTGACTCACTGCAACCTCTGCCTCCCGGGAACTACAGGTACACGCTACCATGCCTGGCTGATTTTTTTTGTAGAGATGGGGTTTCATTTTGTTGCACAGGTTGGTCTCAAACTCCTGAGCTCAAGTGATCCACCTGCCTTGGCCTTCCAAAGTGCTGGGATTGCAGGGGTTGGCCACTGTGCCAGGTCAGACTTTAATCTGAGTGGGCTGATTCAATCAGTTTAAAGGCCTTGAGAGTAGAGTTAAGGCTTTCCTGAAGAAATTTCACCTGTACTGCTTCAGCCCCTGCTGGAGAATTCCAGCTTGCCCTTTCTGATGGCCTGCTTTACAGATTTTTGGACTCACATACCCAGTCCCCATAATTGTGTAAGCCAATTCCTCACAATTAAACTCTTTAATATACCTATTTCTATCTCCTACTGGTTCTGCTTCTTTGGTTGAATCTTTACTAATATCCATGGGAAAATAATACTATGACCACTGTTCCCAAGCAAGTAATGCCCTAGGATACTGCATTCTTTTTGGTGATTATATTATTAGACTAAGAATGATTAACATGCCAGATCCCAGACTTTCCCCTTAGGTCCTGATATGGTTTGGCTGTGTCCCCACCAAAATCTCACCTTGAATTGTAATAACCCCCACATGTCAAGGGTAGTACGAGGTGGAGATAAATGAATCATGGAGGGGTGGTTTCGCCCATGACGTTCTCGTGATAATAAGTTCTCATGAGATCTGATGGTTTTATAAGGGGCCTTTCTTCCTTAGCTCAGCACTTCCTGCCACCATATGAAGAAGGACATGTTTGCTTCCCCTTCCACCATGATTTTAAATTTCCTGTGGCCTCCCCAGCCATGAGGAACTGTGAATCAATTAAACCTCTTTCCTGTAAAATTGCCCGGTCTTGGCAGTTCTTTAAAAATAGCAACATGAGAATGGATTAACACAGGTCCAATTCTGGCCACCCCTCAACCTCCCAAGCCATTAGAGTTGACTTCCTGGGCAGTCTTAATATGATTACCCCTCCCACTCTCCAGTTGTCAAGGCATATCTAGGCTTCATGAACTGCTGACTCCAACCCTGGATTGGGGTACAGGAAAATTCTTATCAGAGGCTAACTAGAGATACTTGCTTCTCTCCAGGATCTCTAGAACCATTTCAATACTTTGAAATTCTTTACCTTCAGACACTGGGTAATGAATGTTAAGTACAAAATATTACTGGGTATTGTGGTTAACTAGGAATAATAGAGCAGAAGATTATGACCCATTTCAGCCCATCCTAAAATTCACATTTTATTGCATTTAGGGTTGGGTCCAGAAAGGAGATCATCACTTAATTTTAGCAAGTCCCAAAACATAGTTGTTTTGACTTTATGTGAAACTACAAGTTACTGATTATACTGTATAATTTATATTTGAGCCTACTGAATGATGGTTCAAGAAAACTTGCAAATCTGATACCACAGTGAGATATTTAATGTTTAATGTAACTTTTCAAGATGATGAAATCAATTACTCAGGTAGTAGAAGAAATTATTGCCATGTAGTATAGATAACTGCTTATTTTCTATAATCACCTTTGTGATATTAAGCAGCCTCATCAACAGCTCCTTTTATACAATTTCATTTTATCATATACTGATCTCCACTATAAGACACGATTTTCTTGTGGTGAATTTATGTTAAGGTACTTACTTGAGTTCTCTGCTGAGAACTAAATTAATTCTACCCTTTAAAGGTCGATTCTTCTCAGGAATGGAGAACCAAGTCTTCTTACCCATAATCACCAGATTCTGTTTACCTATAAAATCACAAAGCCTAAGTATATTTTGGGAATATACATGTATTTTCATATATTTATATACAACAAGTCCTTGAATAACATCGTTTTCTTCTAACATTGATGAGAAAAATAATCAATTCCTGGCCAGGGCCACTGTCTGTGTGGAGCCTGCATGGAGTTTCTCCAGGTACTTCAGTTTCCTTCCACATCCCAAAGACATGCACATTATTATTCTTAAATGTATGTATAGCTCATATTTATTTCAGTGTTTAATATTAGAAGTGTTTTCGGCCTTCATTTAGAAGTTTGGTGATGTTTTTGTGACCAGCAATATGCCCTAGGAACTTAACTCTTGTGTACATCAAGTAGCCTATGGTAAAATTGGTTTTGCTATACATTGTTTCACTTAGAGTCACAGTTTCCAAGAACTCATAGATGACGTTAAGTGAGGACTTAGTGTAGGTATGTGCATAGATATGACTGACATCCTGACATTTAGTGGCTCTCCTTTAAAAAAAATAAACTTAAAAGTCTTACCAAAATTCATACTTATCACTTATTGCCTAAATATAACTATTTTTCCCTTTGGCATTATGCAATTTATATCCAATATTTACTTTTAATCAATTGCAATTGTATATAACATAGTAATGAGTAAAGATTCTGGGGAGGCAGAGGCAGGCGGATCACGAGGTCAGGAGATCAAGACCATCCTGGCTAACAGGTGAAACCGCGTCTCTACTAAAAATACAAAAAATTAGCCGGGCGTGGTGGCAGGCGCCTGTAGTCCCAGCTACTCAGTCCCAGCTGAGGTAGGAGAATGGCGTGAACCCGGGAGGTGGAGCTTGCAGTGAGCCGAGATTGCGCCACTACACTCCAGCCTGGGAGATAGAGGTGAGACTCCGTCTCACAAAAAAAAAAAAAAAAAAAAAAAAAAAAATCCTGAGTCAAAGTGCTCAAGTTGAATGCATTTTGTCATCCACAAGACAAATCATGTTAACCCCTTGTGGATTACTTTCTTTATCCATAAAATAGAGATAACAATAGTTCCTGCTTCTAGGGTTGTTGTGGGAATTAAAGACTTAGAATAATGTTCAGCCTCTAATCAGTACTGTCAAAACTGTGATATAATTGTATTATTCATATTTGTGTACTTTGTAGATTGATATTAAATCATACTTTTAAAAATAGCTGCTTAATGTTCCACTCAATTGCCTTAAAACATGTTTAATTATGTCTCTATCCTATTCTTTTAACGCTTCTATAAAAACTTTTTACATATAGCGTCCACTTCGGGTCAATTTCTTAGGCGAATAACTTTGAGACTCAGCTATCTGAACCAAAGAAACATCAACATTACCAGACCACACTGGGATTTTTGAGAGTGGCTTTTATCATTTCTTTAGCTATGGGCTTTCGTCATCATCTCTACCAGTGACCTAAGTGTCAAATCCAAATGCCTTGTTATCTGTCCCATTCAAGAGCTGCAGCATCTGCTCCTTTCTTACCGTTTCTGTTTCCTCTGCCATGCCTCCTCTTACAACCATAAATATCCAGGTCTCTTAGGTTTTAAACGGGACATCTCTCAACCCCCACATTCTTCTCCTTGGTTATTCCCTTCCCTCCAATAGTTCAATTCACCTAGATCCCCGTGCCTGAAATTATCCTAGATGTCCTAGAGGCGCCTCATCATTACAATGGTACATTATTCTCCACTCCTTTACATGTCACGTCAGCTTTCAAACTGAAAATCTGAGCGTTCATCCTTGATGCATCATCTTTAAATTCCTGATCTCCAAAATCCAGGGTCATGTAACCTTAAAAATTTTTTACTCTCTCTTCTCCATTGCCTTTGTTCAGGGCTTATCTCTTCCAGCAGCTCTTCCAAAGGCCTCCTCTGCTTTCCTTTCCGAGTGCTAACCTCCACTGAAGCCTCCACCCAGCTGCCAATTCTGCCCCAAGCCTGATAATTTGCTCGTGCATTAACATAAAATTTCTAAGACAAAAAAATTTTAATAATGGTAAATGAACCTTGGGAACTGCATACAGATCCATAATAGGAGAAAAGGTCCCAGATTAACACGGAAAACTTTCCATTTAAATAACATTTGCATTGGTAAATTTCATCAACCAAGACCCTACTTAATCCCACATTACCTTCTACTGAAGAGGTTGTGGTCATTCTCTGGAAATATCTGAATTCACTCCTACAAGTTAGAGAAACAGCGTTACTCGAAACATTATTTTCAGGCCTCTGAGCCCAAGCCAAGCCATCGCATCCCCTGTGACTCGCACGTATACGCCCAGATGGCCTGATGTAACTGAAGAATCACAAAAGAAGTGCAAATGCCCTGCCTCACCTTAACAGATGACATTCCAAGACAAAAGAAGTGAAAATGGCCGGTCCTGGCCTTAAGCGATGATATTATCTTGTGAAATTCCTTTTCCTGGCTCATCCTGGCTCAAAAAGCTCCCCTACTGAGCACCTTGTGACCCCCACTCCTACCCCGCCAGAGAACAACCCCCCTTTGTAATTTTCCTTTACCTACCCAAATCCTATAAAACAGCCCCACCCTTATCTCCCTTCGCTGACTCTCTTTTCCGACTCAGCCCGCCTGCACCCAGGTGAAATAAACAGCCATGTTCACACAGAGCCTGTTTGGTGGTCTCTTCACAGGGACACGCATGACAATTATCCCTTGAGCTCCAGCTCTAAGGCACCTGACAAACGGAGCGCTGCGGGCAGGGGTGAGGTGTTTTCTCCAGGGCTGGGACTTTGCCCTGGGCGAGGGCGCAGCAGGGCAAAGACCTCACCTGGCAGCAGGATCCGGGCAGAAATCAGCAACTTTGCCTCCTGCGCAGCAGAAAAGGGGAATCCAGTCGGGCCCACCCTTCCTGCCAGCGCAGATCGCCAAGTTTGGCCCCATCCTCTCGCCGGGAGTCGGCCCAGCGCGTCCCACCCAGATACCCCGACTGCGGGCAGCCTGCGCCAGTCTGGATCCCATCGCCCCGGCCCGGCAGATACCTGAGCGGCGGCCAGGGCAGGTCCCCGTTCTTGCCGATGCCCATGTTCTGGGACACAGCGACGATGCAGTTTAGCGAACGAGCCATGACAGCAGCTGGAACACCTCCGAGCCCGCTCGTTAAAACAGAACGCGCCGTCAAGATTGGCGCGAAATTGTGGCCGCCCCGCCGCCTCGTTCCTATTTGTGCAGGCGAGGCCCCGCCCCCCGCCCCGGCGCACGGCAGGGTCACGGCGTGCTCGCGCCCGCAGACGCCTGGGAACCGCGGCCGCGGGCTCGCGCTACCGGCCGGGCCCTGTTCCCGGGCTGCCATCCTTGCCATGTCTCGCCGGAAGCCTGCGTCGGGCGGCCTCGCTGCCTCCAGCCCAGTCCCTGCGAGGCAAGCTGTTTTGAGCCGATTCTTCCAGTCTACGGGAAGCCTGAAATCCACCTCCTCCCCCACGGGTGCAACCGATCAGGTGGACCGTGACGCCGCAGCGCCCCCAGCGTCCACTTTCCCGCCCCAGCTGCCGCCGCTAGTGGTACGTTCTGTCCGGGACGGGGAAGGGCTATCGGGGCCGGTGGGCGGGGCTTGTGGGTGAGGCGGGCGGAGGCGGGTACTCTCCGCCAGGTGACAGGGCTGGAGGAGGAAGGGGCGGGCTGAAGAAGGGGAAGGTGGAAAGAGCCCAGGCGGGCTACAAACTAGGTGAAGCGCTGAGGTTTTTAGTACTTCCATTTGAGGAGATAGGCTAAGGTTACGCAGGTGTTTAATGGCAGGCCTGAGACAGGAACTCAGGTCTCCTGACTCGCATTCTGATAACGGGGCTTGTGGGTAAGGGGTGCGTCTTTTAACCTCCATCCTTTTTTTTTTCCTTGGTGGTCGAAGAGTTTTACTGATTTAAAAAGTGCAGGATTGGGTGACTAGAAGAAAGCTGCCGTTAGGTCTCCAGTTTTCAAGGCTGCAACAGCGTTGCTCAATATTTCAAATCACTACGGTTAAAAGCAGTCATATTGTGCAGTTCCCCAGTGAACACTTTTTGTAGTTTAGATTATAAAGTCTGAAATACAGTTTGGGTGGATAAAGTTTCTTAGGATGGAATAGATGCGATTAATCATGGAGTCCTTCCTGTTGCCATCCTTCAACGCAATAAGTACATTTGTTTGTTTTTAGACGGGAGATACTGCCAGGGGAAAAGCCCAAGGGTGACCCCTCACTGGGGTCACCTGCACAGTATTTTTCAAACTGAGAGTGGAAAGGCATTGAAGACTGGTATTTAGCCACCTACCGTGTTATAATGTAGGTGACAGCTTGGGTGCTTCAAAATCTTGTTCCCTTCTTATATATTTCTCCCTTATAGTGATTACTTCTCTTCTGTTTTTGTTTATTTTTTTGAGGCCGACATTTTCATGAATTCACCAAAAGTTTGCACCCACCATTTAAAGGGTAGTTGGTGAAGGACTTATGTATGCTTTTGGCAAGTTTTCTGCCAAGAAAAAGTTCATAATCTTGTCACATCTTTAGTGATGAACATAAACCATTTAAACAGGAAACACTTAAATTGGAATGACCATGTAAAAAATGATACTGTTCTTTTATTATGTATCTTTTCCTCTCTGTGCCTTTGCTACATAGCTGTTTATTTCTTAGAGGTATTTTATTTAGCATATGTAAGTAGGGTGATTCAAGTTTTATAATTAGAGAAAGCTGAAGGCTGATTGAGTCAAGACAGGTAGCAGCCTTGGTTTCAATTAATTCTAAGCAGGGCTTGAGTTGCTGAGACTCCTGGCCTCAGTCATCAGACTCTATCTTGTCTTTTATGGTGTTAAAAACAGTTCACCCATAGACTTTTCCAGTACTAAAAGTAGGGGATTCTTTGAAGAATGGATGGCAAGGAACTTGTCATTCAGATGTAAGGTTTAAATTACTTCACATACCTCAGGCCTTCTCAGAATAGAGATAACACATCATTTTCTAACCTTCCCGATATAGGCTACCCAAATTGACAGAAGTAAGAAGAGACCATTGGAAAATGATGGGCCTGTTAAAAAGAAGGTAAAGAAAGCCCAACAAAAGGAAGGAGGAAGTGATCTGGGAATGTCTGGCAACTCTGGTGAGTTGTGGGGGATTCTTTTCTCTCTCAGTCATGGCCCTGTTATTCTGGAATTCTCCAGAGGGTGGAAGAGTATATTAGAATTGTGTCTTTTTTCTTTGTGGAGAAAGGTCCCCTTTGTTCCT
Source organism: Papio anubis (assembly GCF_008728515.1). Classification (NCBI taxonomy): domain Eukaryota; kingdom Metazoa; phylum Chordata; class Mammalia; order Primates; family Cercopithecidae; genus Papio; species Papio anubis. Next base: position 73,575,906 of record NC_044980.1, read on the forward strand.
GAGCAGAGTGGCGCCCTATAGGTGATGGTGATGTGTATAGGACGTTAAGGGAATGGTAGAGCTAGAATTCTGCAAATTAACTGTAGTTCTCCCAACTTTCTCCTTTATTCCTTCTAGCTATTTTTGTCCTGATTATAAAATTAAAACATTCTTGCTACAGAAATTTCAAACAGTACAGAAATTTGGAACGTAGACAGTGATAGACCCCATAATCCCTCCCTTTGAATGAGGCCCACTACTAATTGGTGTTCTGTATATACTTCCAGATTTTAAAAATTTATACATGTGTATTTATGTGCATACTCATAAGCTCACAAATTGGTTTATTTAATTATATTTTATGGATTATATTATATTGTATACTAATTTGCTACTGTCTTTTTCTACTTAATAGAAAATTTTGAACAATTTTCAGTATCAGGACCCGTAGATCTACTCTCCCCCGCCTTTTTTTTTTTTTTTTTTTTTGCTTAGAGCTGCTGTTTGTGTATGTAAAAGGCATTGAATAAAAACAGCATGCCTAGGCTGGGCACGGTGGCTGACACGTGTAATCTCAGCACTTTGGGAGGCCAAGGCAGGCGGATCATCTGAGGTCAGGAGTTTAAAACCAGCCTGGCCAACATGGTGAAATCCTGTCTCCACTAAAAATACGATAATTAGCTGGGCGTGGTGGTGGTTGCCTGTAATCCCAGCTACGTGGGAGGTTGAGGCAGGAGAATCACTTGAGCCCAGGAGGCGGAAGTTGCTGTGAGCCAAGATTGTGCCACTGCACTCCAGCCTGGGCGACAGAGCAACACTCTGTCTCAAAACAAAAAACAAACAAACGAAAAACAGCAAAAAAAACCCACAAAAAACCCCAGCCTGCCTGAGTGCCTGCGTTCCTGGATTTCTAGAGGTGCTGTTGCATATAGACAGTTGAGCAGATTTTTCTCTGGTTTTATGGTATCAGAGAATTTGTGATAAGGGAAGACAGGAAATCCATCTTTATTCATTATCCCCAGGAAATTAGGTAAAGAGAATGAGAAAAAAAAAAGTCCCAATTCAGTAGAGGTATCTGTCCAGTGGAGATATATGTAAAATATTAATCCTTCCATTAAAGGTAAAATTTGGATTTAGGGTCAACATGAAAGCTTTAGTATGAAATAACTACAGGAATGGAGATGTGTGGGTAAGGAGAAAAGTAAATCTAAAACTTCCCCTTTCTGGAGGGGGCATGCAAGAAGGCATGACTTGAGAGAATTTGTCACGTGTTAATGTTACAATTCTGGGGCTGCCTACCTTTCATTGCTTGATTACTCTGTATAGACCCATTTTTTAGATCTATAAGCACTGAATAAGCAACTGATTTTTATTCTAGAGACTTTTTGTAGCTCATTTATTTTTCCTAAGAAGGCTTTTTGCCCTCTATTTTTTTTTTTTTTTTTTTGAGACAGGGTCTCTCACTCTGTCACCCAGGCTGGAGTGCACTGGTGTAATCTCAGCTCACTGTAACCTCCACCTCCTGAGTTCAAGCAATTCTCCTGCCTCAGCCTCCCAAGTAGCTGGGATTACAGGTGCGTGCCACCACACCTGGCTACTTTTTGTATTTTTAGTAGAGTCAGCATTTTGCCATGTTGGTTAGGCTGGTCTCAAACTCCTGGTGGCCTCAAGTGATCTGCCCGTCTTGGCCTCCCAAAGTGCTGCATTACAGGTGTGAGCCACTGCGCCCGGCCTGTTGTCTTTTTATAGAGGAAGAAGTGGGTGATAGATGAAGAGAACTGAAGATTATCACAGTTAAGTAACTAAGACCACATGGGACAGTTGAAATGGAATGTTGTTGAAATAAGACAATGCACTTGGCATACTTTAAAATAGGACCTTTGCCACTTGTTAAAAATGGCACTAAGGAACAAGGGAGAGGATCATTCACTAGTCAGAAGCTGGGTGACTGCTCCACTTCAGTTTATTTTATTTTTTAGAGACAGGTCTTACTCTGTCATCCAGGCTGGAGTGTAGTGGCAGGATCATTGCTCATGTAGCCTCAAACTCCTGGGCTCAAGCCATCCTCCCGCCTTAGCTTCCTAAGTAGCAAGGACCACAGGTGCATGCCACCATGCCTGGCTAATTAAAAAAATATATATGTTTTTTAGAGACAGGGTTTTGCTGTGTTGACCAGGCTGGTCTTGAAATCCTAGTCCCAAGCCATCCTCCTGCCTCAGCACCTCAGTAGCTGGGACTGCACTCCTGAGCCATCATACCTGGCAAGTTTTGTTTTTTTTTTTAATAACAGAATTATTAAGATACAGTTCTTGGGGCCAGGCATGGTGGCTCACGCCTGTAATCCCAGCACTTTGGGAGGCTGAGGCAGGTGTATCACCTGAGGTCAGGAGTTCGAGACTAGCCTGGTCAACATGGTGAAACCCCGTCTCTACTAAAAATACAAAAATTAGCCAGACGTGGTGGCGGGCACCGGTGGTCCCAGCTACTCAGGAGGCTGAGACGGGAGAATCGCTTGAGTCTGGGAGGTGTGGGTGCAGTGAGCCGAGATCATGCCACTGCTCTCCAAGCTGGGCGACAGATTGAGGCTCAGTCTCAAAGAAAAGATACAGTTATCATACAATATGATTCACCCATTTAGCATGCACAATTCAGTGGCTTTTAGGATATTCCCAGAGTTGTGCAACCATCATCAAAGTCAATTTTAGAACATTTTCGTCACCCCAAAAGAGACCCTGTGCCCATGAACAGCCACCCCCTGTTCTCCCCCAGCACTTCCCAGCCCTAGGTAACCACTAATCTACTTTCTGTCTATAGATTTGCCTATTCTGAACATTTCATATAAATGGAATCATATAATGTGTGGCCTTTGGTGTCTGGTTTCTTTCACTTACTGTAATGTTTTCAAGGTTCATCCGTGTTGTAGCATGTATCTACTTCATTTCCTTTCTAAAAATACTCATTTTCTTTATTGTGGTAAACTATACATAACATAAAATTTATCATCCTTGACATTTTTAAGTATACAGCTCAGGGGTATTTAGTACATATGCACCCATCACCACCATCCATCTCCAGAACTTTTAATCTTGCAATCCTATAAGTCTGTACCCATTAAACACTAACTCCCTGTATTTCTGTTCCCCCAACCCATGGTGGCTGCCATTCAGCTTTCTGTCTCTATCATTTTGGCTATTCTATAATACATTCATTCCTTTTTATTTCTAGGCAGTATTCCGTTGTATATATCCACCTCAGTTCTTAACTCTTCAATTAACAAGTTATTTTTTATACCTGGGATCCACGGGAGAAGGAAACTTTTATATATACAAGCAAACTTAGATACATTTGAAAAGCCAGTTAAGTATGTATTTTGAAAACCAAGGGAAGAATAATAAACAAAGTAAGAGATGCGTTTGTTTTCACACTACTGATAAAGACATACCAGAGACTGGGAAGAAAAAGAGGTTTAATTGGACTTATGGTTCCACATGGCTGGGGAGGCCTCAGAATCATGGTGGGAGGTGAAAGGCACTTCTTTTTTTTTAAATTTTATTATTTTTTTATATTTTAAGTTTTGGGATACATGTGTAGAACATGCAAGTTTGTTGAAAGGCATTTCTTACATGGCGGTGGCAAGAGACAATGAGGAAGACACAAAGGTGGAAACCCCTGATAAACCCATCAGATTTCATGAGACTTATTCACTATCATGAGAATAGCACAGGAAAGACTGGCTTCCATGATTCCTCCCACTGGGTCCCTCCCACAACACATGAGAATTCTGGGAGATAAAATTCAAGTTGATATTTGGGTCAGGGCACAGTCAAACTATATCACATTGGAAAAGATTCAAAAATATATTTCTAGCATAAAGGAAGTCATAGGAAACAAGGTAACTGTATATTGGAAAAGTCATATTTAGAAGGAAAGAGTCACTGTATTTCTTCGGAGATTCTTAGCCTTTAGCATAAAAGACATCAAAGATTTTTTATTTTTAATTATAGAGGGTTGTCTTTTTCTCTGGTTACTTTTAAGATTTTCTCTTAATCACTGATTTTCATGTTCGATTTTTTTTCTGCCCCATAGAATCTGCAGAAACACATATTTGATTTTGATGGACCTTGTCTGTTTGCCACCCCCACCAATCTCAGCTCACTGCAACCCACCCCACCAGGTTTAAGCAATGCTCCTGCCTTAGCCTCAGGAGCAGCTGGGGTTACAGGCACTCGTCACCACGCCTGGCTAATTTGTGTATTTTTTAGTGGAGATCGGGTTTCACCATGTTGGCCAGGTTGGTCTCAAACTCCTGACCTTGTGATCTACCTGCCTTGGCCTCCCAAAGTGCTGGGATTATAGGCGTGAGCCATCGTGCCCAGCTGCCTTTGTCTGGTTTTTAATTTTTATTTCTTCATTTATTTTTATCCTGTCTGGAGCTCATTTAAAGCTTCTCCAGTCTGTGGGTTTATAGGTCTTATTAAATGTGGAAAACTTTTTTGGTTGTTATTGTTTCACATTTTTTCTGTCTTCCTATCTCTGTGTCTCCTTCTGAGAGTTTATTACAGGGATATTAACTATTTGATATTATCTCTTAAGTCATCGAGGCTCTTTTAATTTGTTTTCCAGGCTTATTTCTCTTTGTACTTCATTTTGGATAGATTCTACTGCTCTGTTTTCAGTGGTCTTTTTTTCTGCTATGTCTAATCTGCTGTAAATCTCATTCAATAAAATGTTCATTTCCTATATTGTATATTTCATCTCTAGAAGTTCCATTTTGTTCTTTTAAAATATCTTCCAGTTCTCTATATGAATTATATCTCAGTAAAGCTATTGAAAAAAATCCTTTTGCTTCTCTTTTTGCTCATGTTTTCCTTTATATTCTCAATTATATGGAGCATATTTATAAATTGTATTTTCTTGTTCTTATATGCTAATTGCATCATCTGTCATTTCTGGGCCTGCATCCCTTGACAGATTTTTCCTGCTTTTTGCATGTCTAGTAACTAACTAGTTGGATCATGGATATGTTGAATCTATGTTGTCTCCTGCTGGAGTTTGTGTTTCTTTAGAGTGTTGGACTCTGTTCTGGCAAGCAGTTAAATTCCTTTGGATCACTTTGATCTTTTTAAGGATTGTTTTTAAACTTCAGTAGAGAATAATAGCCCTTACTCTAGAGCAACTTTAGTCACATTCCTACGGCTTGACCTTTTTAGAGTTAGAAAGGGACGCATAGTAGCAGTAGCACACCATTACATCATATTTCCACAATACAGAGATAGTAGACATTGGTAACATTAAGAACATAAATACAGTCATATGCTACCTAACAACAATCAATGAGGGACTGCCTATACAACATTAGTCTCACAAGATTATAGTAGGTATTTTTACTGTACCATTTCTATGTTTAAATATGTTTAGATACACAGATACCATTGTGTTACAGTTGTCTCTAGTATTCAGTATGGTAACACACTATACAGGTTTATAACCTGGGAGCAGTAAATTATACCATATAGCCTAGGTGTGTAGGAGTCTATACCATCATCTAGGTTTGTGTAAGTACACTCTCTGATGTGCACACAATGAAATCACCTAATGACACGTTCTTCATAACATATCCCCATCATTAATTGATGCAAGACTGTCAACACCTGTAGTAAGTTTTAGGCAGTGATTATTTATTATTCAACCAGTAGCATCTACCAGCTGTAAGAGTCCCTGATTATTTCATCTCTGTTTTTCACACTTTGGTTTTAAATACTGTCAAAGTCAAATAAGATATAGAGACAAATCTCTGAATTTAAAACATTTTATTTGGGGCCGGGTGTGGTGGCTCACGCCTTTAATCACAGCACTTTGGGAGGCGGAGGTGGGCGGATCACCTGAGTTCAGGAGTTCAAGACCAGCCTGCCCAACATGATGAAACCCCATCTCTACTACAAATACAAAAATTAGCCAGGTATGGTGGCACACACCTGTAATCCCAGCTCTTTAGGAGGCTGAGATAGGAGAATTACTTGAATCCAGGAGGCAGAGGTCGTGGTGAGCCGAGATCACACCATTGCACTCCAGCCCGGGTGACAGAGTGAGACTTTGTCTCAAAAAAAGGAAAAAAAAAAAACAAACAAAAAAACCATTTTATTTGGGAAGCAAGAATTGCAATTTGGGGCATACACACAGACCAGGTGGTCTTTGGTATGATGAAGGACAAAGATAAAATTGGAAGTTTTATTAAAAAGGAGAAATGAGCCAGGAGCAGCTGCTCACACCTGTATTCCCAACACTTTGGGAGGCCAAAGCAGGAGGATTGTTTGAGCCCAGGAGTTGGAGACCAGCCTAGGCAGCATAGGGAGACCCCAACTATATAAAAAATTAAAAAAAATTAGTTGGGCATGGTGGCACTTGCCTGTAGTCCCAGCTACTCAGGAGGCTGAGGTGGGAGGATCTCATAAGCCCTGGAGGTCACGGTTGCAAAAAGAAAAAGAAATGTATTGTTTTGAAAGAAGGTTCATTGGTACTAGGAAAATTTGGGGGAACTGGCAAGCTCTGATTAGTGAATGACCGCAGTGGGTAAAACTAGCCTTAGAGCCACAGCAGGTTGTTTTAGCAGCTATCAGGTAAAATTGGTTTCAGGTTACAGTAGGCAGTTTTAGCAGCTAGGCTTGCAGAGAATTACATTTTTGGAGCAATGATATGTGCTCTCAGTGCTTTTTCCCCTGGCCTCTCTACTCCATTTTAATTGAGTGTGACAAGAATGACCCAATTCATATGATCCACTTTCACAATACTTTTTTTTTTCCCCAACAAATACAACTCCAAGTTCTTCATCCCACCTCCATTCCAGGCAAAGTTTTTTTTATGTCTATAGGAGGGAAAATCTTTGTATAACATACACACTTATAGTATACTTTGGAGGGTGATACACATGTGCATTTCGAAAAAGAGAGTAATAGTAAACAAGGGGAATATACACTTGAGAAAAGAGTCAAATTTACATTTTTGTAGCTAGAAAATTCACAGGAGACCTAATGAAAGCCTGTGAAGACGTCTAAATATAAATCGGGAAAATTTTAAGCTTTTTTTTTTTTTTTTTTTTTGAAGCAACAAAAGCAGAGATTTATTGAAAACAAAAAGTACACTCCACAGGGTGGGAGCAGGCCCTAGCAAGCAGCTCAGGAGCAATTTTAAACTTTTAGAATGAACAAAACACAACTCTTGCCCTCAGAGTGTTTTTGCTTTAATAGGGAAGGTAAGAGGTGATAAATGCATGCAGTCCCAGTTCCTTTACATTTAGTAGCACCAACCTAATAGTATTGCTCTAAACAGTGAAATACTGTGTTCTAGTACATGGTAGGGATCCAGGGATCCAGAAAATGATAGTTTCCCTTCTTTCATGGATTGCTTGTTTATGAAAAACTGCCAATTGGCAGACTGTGATGAGTGCCACAGGGAGATGTGATCTTGTTATAGGAACATAGAGAAAGAAAAGATGATTTTAAGCTGAGAAAGTTAGCAGAAGGTTTTATGGGAAAGGTAGATTTGAGATGGGTCTTGAAGAATGAATACAATTTTGACATGCAGAAGGCATGTCATGAGCAAAGTGATGGTGTGTCTGAGTATGTCGATTTGGTTTTCTTGGTGAACCCCTGATGTCAATGTCAAGTCTTTCTCCTTGAGCTAGTTAGATTTCCCAGTCAAGCGTCCTCCCAGCTTCTGCCTGGAGGGGAGTGTTCTGGCTGCCTGGGTTCTGGAGAGGCCGTGGATCTCAGCATACATTGTGTCTGTGTTCCTGTCATCCTTCTGGGTTAGTACAGTACTCCGTCAACTGTGCTTGTTTTGCCTTTCCAGGGAAGAAATCTCCAGTTGGCTGCTGATGTGGAGGAAGGGCAGTTATCTTTCAACTTGGAGTATGGTAGGGGTTTAGGGAACCAATTACTTGGAACCAATCCTCTTTATTTTAGAACCTCCTTTTATTCCTTTCCAGAGCTACTGGTACCCTAATTCCTGAGTCTTTTGAGCATTTTGTGTTTTAAGTAGAGTTGGCTCTTGGTTTTCCTAATTACTGACTTAGGATTTAGCTCTCAGGTGTGCTGAATTGGTTATTGTTCATTTGTTTTCCTTTCTAGCTTTAGATATCTCATTTGCAGTTATTACCTCTCCTCTCTGTCCTTATGGGCTTATGTCTTCAAAAAAAAAAAAAAAAAAGAAAAGAAAAGAAAAAAAAACTCTAGTAATGAGGTTTCAGGAATGAGTGAAATTTGGTCTGTGTTTAATATGACATCTTTTCCCTGAACCCAGTGTTTCTTTCTTTTTTTTTTTTTAAATCACATTATAGTTAGGTTCATTGCTTTATGGGGAATCTACCTCTTTAAAAAATTCTATGCTCGTTGTGAATTGATATAATGACACCAAAATACTATTGTTGTATTTTCTTCTTCTTTGCTACCTAAGAGCCAAAGAAATGTCTGAGGACCAGGAATGTTTTAAAGTCTCTGGAAAAATTGAAAGAATTCTGCTGCGATTCTGCCCTTCCTCAAAGTAGAGTCCAGACAGAATCTCTGCAGGAGAGATTTGCAGTTCTGCCAAAATGTACTGATTTTGATGATATCAGTCTTCTACGTGCAAAGAATGCAGTTTCTTCTGAAGATTTGAAATGTCAAAATAAACAAAAGGTATGTAACTGCTATAGATGAGTATCCAGTTACCTAGAATAGTGGGTTCTGAAGTACTATCAGGTTCTCTGGGGTCATTCATGGCAATGATTCCTAAACGTGGATGATCTTCTGAATTATCTGGGGGAGATTTTGTGTTTTAGTTTAGTTTTTTACATCCCTGGAGATTCGATTTACTATGTTTTGGGAGGGATTAATTGGTTTGTATGAGAACAAAACAAAAGCCTTCCAGGTAATTCTGAGGTACTGCCTGGATCAGGAGCCCTTGACTTGGAGGGATTCTTTATTGACAATTAATACAAGCACAGTTTCTTACAGTCCTTCTTAGAGTTTCCATGATTACCTTAGCTTTACATTGGAATCACCTGGAGACCTTAAACCAAAAATTGCCATTAAGAACCTTCCCTCAGAATCTTATTTAATTGGTTTTCACTGAGAAATGGGTGTGGCTATTTTTAGAAAGCTTGCATTTTATTTTACATTTTATTTTTATTGATGAGGTCTTGCTCTGTTGCCCAGGCTAGAGTACAGTTGTGCGATTATAGTTCACTGTAGTCTCAAACTCCTGGGCTCAAGCAATCCTCCCACCTTAGCCTCCAGACAAGGTGAGACTGAAGGAAAAGCAGTCATTTTAATCTGTAGCTGTGATTGACAACCATTGAATTAGAGAAATGATCCTATATATGTATATGTGTATGTGTATGTATGTATATATTTGAGTCATTGAAATTGTAATGAAAGCTGTTGGCCTTTTTCCTCAGAAAAGTTCTCAAGCCAACAAAATTTTGCCTATGATTTTCAAGATTTCACACCTTTCCCACAAAGTCCAGATGCATGAACTCCTCCCTCAGCCAGGCTAATATTGGTTGACTTATCTTAGATCATCAGAAAAAAAAAAGGTGTTTTTGTTTTTGGTCTCTTTTCATACTTAGAAGCAGTTCACCTAAGTATAGTGGTTATTAAGCATAGAAGTCATAAAGTTTATCCATTAAAGCTTACTTTATTGATAGGAACATTTACTCCAAAGTCTCAGAAGAGCGTATACATTATTGCTTTATACATAGAATGACCAACTTGACATTTCCACATCACAGGAAATTAGAAGTAAGTAGATAGAAGGGGGCACCTAGAAGCAGTGCCATTATCACAAGTGATAAGCTCTTTGATGGCATGGAAAGACATGGATGAATGGCAAAAAGCTACTGAATGAACATAAACGCCCCATAGTCCAGGACCATTAGGGTGGGGTCGGCAACGCCATAACTGTCAGTAGATTTTGAAATATATTCTGATCACTCTGAATTGTCCAGACAAGGTTAAATTGAGTTCAGCGTACTGTCTCTGGGAATATGAAATAGAATGTGATGTATCTGATAAGTATTCCCATCCAAATCATTTTTTTTTAAGTTGCTTATTTTGTTGCCCAGGTATTAATAGGTACAACAAACCCTCATGACACAAGTTTACCTATATAACAAACCTGCACATGTACCCCTGAACTTAAAATGAAAGTTAAAAAAAAAGTTGCTTAATATTCAAGTATTTAGATTGATTTAATTGTTAACTTCCCATAAGGATAAAACTTTTTTTTCTGGAAGCTTATCCCATTTCCTAAATGAATAAAGTATAAAGTAAGAATAAGTTTTTAAAATTTAAGAAATATATTTTCTGTATTAACTTTTATATTGCATAGCATATACCTGCATTTCACATAAAAATCATGGAAACAAAATAGGAAACCCATCAAAATTAAAAGCAAATGCATTCTCAGGTGTAGGAAAATTGTTATGCAATCTTTGGGGTGTCGCTTCGCCAGCTGTAAACCTCTGTGGCTGCTGGTGCCTTTGCCCGAGTTTTTACTTGGACCTGGCTGGGCTCATTCCTCCCACTGGGCCTGGCAGGCTGTGCTTGGCTTTTGCTTTTGGCCCGAATCTCGCAGCTGCCAAGGGTGAGCCAGGAACAGAGTGTTGAGGGGTGTGTGAGCCAGTGACCATGGGGTCTGGCTATTGTGCACAGCAAGGCATGCCAGCTTTGGCGGGGTGGGCAGCTCCAGGTGCCAGCATGAGTGAGGGCTGGACCAGGCGTACTGCAAGCAGCTTCCACGGCTGGCACCCAGGAACACAGTGGTGTCCAGAAGCTTGGAGATTCCAGGAACTGCAGAGCCCAGAGAGGGTGTCATAGACCTGGCTTGGGAGCCGCTAGGTCTGAGCTCCCAAAAGGTCCACAGCTCTTCTGTCCTCTCTTCTCTCCTTCTTGTTGCTGCAATGTGGCAAGCAAGGGACGTGTTTCAGGCCTGTTTGTTTACAGCTCTTTTAGCCCTGCCATTCCATGGGTCCCAAGTTCTTATCCTGCTTCCAGAAAGAATGAAGTATGTGGACAAGTGGAGGGTGAGCAAGGCAAAGAGGGGCTTTCTTGAGTGACAGAACATTCATGGGAGACCCGCAGTGGGTAGGGCCTTTCTGCAGGCAGGGCATCCCAACAAGTGAGAAGTGTTCAGCCTTTAACAGGGAGGAGACCCTGGAGTGGGTAGCTCCTCTCTGCAGGCAGGTTGTCTGCTTGTCTCTTCAAGTTTGGCTGAGTCTGGGGGTTTGTATGGGCTTGAGAGGAGGAAGTGTGTGCTGATTGGTTCATGGGCTGCCATGGGCGGGCTCAGAAAAAGCACTGTAAGTTATAATTCTGGTTCATCAGCCTGGCCCCCAGGCTTCAGGCTGTTCCTGGCTTGAAGGTGGGGCTTCACCTGGACCTGACCCTTTCTGCCCAGGAGCCTGTCTGCCTCCTGCCGTCATCCAGGGCACCCAGGCTGTTTGTGCCAAGGGCCACCTGCAGGACAGCTCTGAGCTGCCCTCAGCCCCCTCCTCGGCCTCCGTCCCATGCTCATCAGTGTCCAAAGTCCAGAGGGGGCCAAGGCAGCAGGGGCCTGGCATGTTAGCACTGCCCTTAACATGTGCACAACCGGCAAGGTTGCAGCAGTTCCCAGGCTTGGCCTCAACTTTGAGATCAGAGTGGGTGCTGGGAGCTGGGAGAGGCGAGGCAGAGGGAGCAGGTACTTCTGAGCCTGCAGAGGGACGGGGAATTCCCTTTCTGGGCCCCTGAGAGTGCAGAGATGCTCGGGTCCACAGCTGCAGCTTGGGTGGCTGCTGCAGCTGCACCCAGGAGGGCGGGGCTCCTGCCTGCTCCCAGCCCCCAAGAGCACAGAGATGCCCAGGTTTGCAGCCACAGCTGTGCCCGGGGAGTGTGAGGCTCTCACCCTGCCAACTTAGAAGGGAGTGAGGCTTCTTCCACCCATTTCTGGCTCCTGCTGGTTCTGTGGAGCATGCAGCCCTGGTTGTGCCTCTCCTACTGCAGCTGGCGTTATGGAAGTGGCTGCTCCTGATGGGCTGCCACTGCCATCATAATGACCTGGATTTCTCTTGCCAACCTCTCCACCCCTCACCATCTTCTTATTGCTGATCTTTGGAGGTTTGCTGGACTGCACTGTTCAAATAAATTGAGTTTTTTCTGAAAAGTTAGTATCTTTACCTGATGTCCCGGTAAAGCTGAGTTGTTTTAAACATTTGGGAACTACAAAGTGTACATGTGTCTGGGTTTTCTTTTGGATTGGGATTCCCATTCCTGGGCCATTTTGCTTCTCTCTCACTCTCCCCTCTTTTTGGTCACCAGACTTTTAGGCCATATTTTTGATTGTAAGGGGAGCTGGGTAAATTTTTAGAAGTTGGTAGTGACAGAGTGGCAATTAATTAGAAGTTAGATTTAGCCTATACATTTGTCTCATTCACATTTTTCTAAATTAAGTCCAATAAGCGAGGAATTTTCTCTAAGCTGTGAATTGGAATTAATTATGGTAGGAACGTAAGAATAGTAGGAGTAGTAATGTTGAAAATGTGACCTTGTGCTGTATATTTTTTAACAGCTCTTTCTCGTGTTTCTTTACCAAGAGAATCATGGTTCTTTCTTGGAATAAGACTTTATAGAATGTGCTGTCTTTTACAGTGTGCTTGGAAGTAAAAAACATTCAGTGCACCTTTATCTGTTGGCATGCTTTGCTCGAAGTGGTTTTGCCCTACTCCTGAGAGAAAGGCAGATTTGTCCCCATTGGCCTTTTGTGCATTACACACCTGAGAATAAATAATAAAAAGAAAAGAAATGTTAATAATAATAGATTTAATGAAATCAAATTTAAAAACAAATATGTAAAACATTAAGATATTTAGACTTTCAAAATTTGCATAAAAATTCTATGATAGCTCACTTGGTTCATAATTTTTTTAACCTTTTACTTTGAAAATATTTGCAACCTATAGATAATTTGCCTGAATGCTACAACGTGCTTCTATAAACTTTACACCTAGATTCACCAAGTGTTAGCTCTTCGCCAGATTTGCATTTTCCATCTCTGGGAACTTATTATTATGGCTAATATTTTTAAAACTTTATAAATCTTTTGGTTTTCAGGATACAACACTTTTTGATGTCAGTCAGTTTGGATCATCAAATACAAGTCATGAAAATTTACAGAAAACTGCTTCTAAACCAGCTAACAAACGTTCCAAAAGCATTTATACGCCGCTAGAATTACAATACATAGAAATGAAGCAGCAGCACAAAGATGCAGTTTTGTGTGTGGAATGTGGATATAAGTATAGATTCTTTGGGGAAGATGCAGAGGTAAGTCCTTTTTTCAGGCACTATTTTATGTTTTTCTTGTCTAGCCTTAGATATTTTTCAGTATTTTTGTTTCATCTTCTGACCTTATATAAATGCTGATTTGATCAATCACCTCTTAAAAAATACTATTATTTAAAGTAAAAACTAAAAATGAACACAAGAAACTTAGTGGGAACCAGACTTGGTGGGGAAAAGTGAGGGGTCTCTATTGAAGTATTAGTGCATATTCTCCATGGTACTAGGCCAATACTTTTTATCCATCCAAAGTTTATTGGATGAGTCAATTAGTGAATGAACCATAATCGTGTACATACGTTTTCTAATGAAGACTCAAGGGAGAAAAATTTTTTGAGATGTATAGAAGCTCCTCTGTTTACCCTTAATTTATGAATTTTCATAGCCGGGAACAAAGTTAAGTCTCAATGGAAGAACACGTGAACTTTGCCAGCTACCACCAGAGGTTGTCTGAAGTTTTACAGATCTCTTTGTGTGTCAGTCAACTTGGTGTCTTATTCTAAATTGGGATTGTGCCAGGTGTGGTGGCTCAAGACTGTAATCCCAGCACTTTGGGAAGCTGAGGTGGGTGGATCACTTGAGATCAGGAGTTTGAGACCAGCCTGGCCAACATGGTGAAACCCTGTCTCTACTAAAAATATAAAAAAAATTAGCCGGGCTTGGTGGTGCATGCCTTTAGTCCCAGCTCCTCAGGAGGCTGAGGCAGGAGAGTTGCTTGAACTTGGGAGATGGAGGTTGCAGTGAGCCAAGATCCTGCCATTGCACCCTAGCCTGGGTGGCACAGCAAGACTCTTGTCTCAAAAAAAAAAAAAAAAAAAAATTGGAATTGTATTTGATGTTGAAATATTTATTATGGGCCCTAGTCAAGAAGGTTGAAAGTGAAATTTGAGCATTTCATGGGCAAACTTAGGGAAAGTATTGCTGATTACACGTTTGTTGGAAGTCATAAATGCTTGTGATGATTCTATAGCTTGAGACCTGGTTGGATTGTACCCTAGAGAGTGATGAGGTCGCATGTCTGTGACTCATGGATGGGAAGTAAAGACTTGGCCAACCTTTTTTCTTCAAGTTTCCTAAATCCTCTGTGGCAGGCAAGCAGCGTTCTCTAAGTCAGGCGCATTATGCTGTGTTCTGTGATATTAAATTAGACTCTGAAATAGTATCACCATGTTTTCTGAGGGCAGGAACAAATATGTAGTTGGCATCCCCTAGGTGAAGGAGAGAAACTGTCTAGGTTAAATGGTAAATTCAGGCCTGACCATGGTAAAGGCTGATGTTTTCCTGCCCTTCTGTGAGGGACTAATAGAGTTCAGAGATGGGCTGAGGTTGGGTAGTGAGAGTGTTGGAATTAGAGTTCCATGGCTCCAGTGGGCAATATCTAAGCCATGGTGCTTTCTAGAATAAATCAGGGAATCAGATGGTGCTGCATGGTTCTATATTTCTATCAGTCATGCATCATTAATTAGTTAGCCAGCCCGGGGCTTCTCTTTTTACTTTTTCATTGATTCTTCTGTCCAGATGGGTTCATCATTTCTGCATACTCTGTAGTATCTTCTAAATGTCAGTCATTTGCAAATGCCATGGAGCAAATGCTTATTCTTTTACAGTCTCATGCTCTCTGTATTGGATAGTCTTTGTGTAGGGAAAGCTCTAAGGACATTGAAGACCTGTCATATTTTTCTGAGTCTTTTATAGATACAGATGTTGATACTGAAGTTAGGTCACTGGAACTGCCCAAAAGACATTAAACCATAGGCTTCTATACAGGCTATACAGGGAACATTTTTTAAAACTTTTTATTGACATAGTACACATTTAGATTAAGTGTACAAATCCTGAATGTATACCTTGATGAATTTTTAACAAAGTGAACCAACCTCACATAGGGAGTCTTAAAATAGAAATTTATTGATATTTTCTTTTTTCATTTTTTAGATTGCAGCCCGAGAGCTCAATATTTATTGCCATTTAGATCACAACTTTATGACAGCAAGTATACCTACTCACAGACTGTTTGTTCATGTACGCCGCCTGGTGGCAAAAGGATATAAGGTCAGCTTTGGCTTTAACTTGTGGGAAAAGGAAATTGGGATTCTCTTCCAGAGAATGCAAATGTATTTCGTAAGGTGGTAGGTAGGCTTCAATTGGTTTAGAATTTTGCATTTGAGAGAAAAAGTGTTTCACAATTATTAGCATTATATATTTATGAGTTTTTAACAATTGTTAGATATTTAGGGTAAATTTTTTAACTCTATGATAGTGTTTCTTAGCGATTTATCTACCCTTGTCAACTCCTTTAAACCCTACATCTGAGCATTGTGGACTGATTAACCATTTCAGAATTGACCTTTAAACATTTTGAAATGAGTTTTTACAAATCAAATCATTTTTTATCATTTGATATCAATATTTCTTATTTTTGTTGAAGGTGGGAGTTGTGAAGCAAACTGAAACTGCAGCATTAAAGGCCATTGGAGACAACAGAAGTTCACTCTTTTCCCGGAAATTGACTGCCCTTTATACAAAATCTACACTCATTGGAGAAGATATCCTTTTTGGACAGGAGTTTTTCTCTTTAATGGTACAAGTGCTTTGTTTGAAGATGGCAGGTTTTTGTTTTATTATTATTGTTTTAGTTGCTCTTTGGGAACTTTTTACATGAGAGGCATTATGGTGAACTCTTGATTAGGTGTGCTACTCAAGAGGGAAGTAGTGGCTGAAAACAAGCATCTTTTCAGATGTCATAGTAGAAGGCAAGTTCATCATACTTGAAGAGCAAGAAAAAAAGCAACCCTAATAAAAGATGATGTCAGGTTAGTATCTGATTTGAAATTATATCTTCCTTAGCCCATTTGTGGGTAGTAGTTAGGTATTTAGGACCTACAAGCTCCTCAGGGTCTTTCCAAAGTGAGACCTAACAAATAACTTATTGAAGCCAGGCATGGTGGCTCATGCCTATAATACCAGCACTTTGGGAGGCTGAAGTGGGCAGATTACTTGAGCCCCGGAGTTTGAGACCAGTCTGGGTAACATGGCAAAACCCCATCTCTACAAAAAATACAAAAAAATTAGCTGGGCATGTTGGCACTTGCCCATAGTCCCGGCTACTTGGGTGGCTGAGGTGGGACAATCATGTCAGCCTAGGAAGTAAAGGCTGCAGTGAGCCGTGATCATGCCACTGCATTCCAGCCTGGGTGACAGGAGTGAGACCCTGTCTCAAAAAAACAAACAGAAATTCAAAATGTGAAAAGAAAACTGCTGAAGTCAGAATTAAGACAGAATTAAATGCCTATAAAATATAATGGTAGTCCATCTTCATTGTTAACTTTATAAAAATTTTATTACTTTTGAAAATGGATTGTGGGTGAAGTTTTCTCACTTTGTAAGAATTTTCAGTGTGCATAATGTTTGCCCCTAAATTTATGGTAATTCATAAATGTGGTGTGTTGTTTGAAGCCAAATAATTTCAAAAGCAAAACTGTCAGTTTCAAAAGCCAAATAATTATATGTAAAATTAGATCAGGGTGCATTTAAAAAAAATTACTATGGAGTGGAATCAGTTCTCTGATAATGAAAGAATGGAGGGATAAGAAGGCCTTAAATGATACTGTGTGGAAGTATTATTTCTGTTATGGTTTATTACAGATCTGCTTATTTCTCAGCTCATTTAATTCTAAGGACTGTTTTGTTCCATGAATACTATAAATAGGGAACAGCTATCACTCAAAATGGGCTCCAAACTATTAACAACCTTGTGTTGTTCTAAGCTGATGAGCCTGTAAGAACTGGTATTTTTATTTTTTCTTTTGCCAAAGCTTGAGTCTCTTATTTGAAGCCCATTTCTAGTACAGTCCCCCTTCCTGCTTTTCCTTTGCTGCTTTTATGGCTCGTATGTCCTGATGTCCAAAGATATGCCCAGACTTTGCCCCAAATCAGCTTTCATCCCTGAGATTTAGTTAATGGACTCATTTTATAAACCCATACACAGACATACATACACATATAATGTATATATGTTTCTGTTTTCTTTTCTCATGTCTTTAAAAAATTCTCTTGCTATATCTGGGAGCTTTTAGGCACATTAAAAGAGGAAAATAATTTACACCATTTTAGTGTATTTATACTTTGAATTGTGGAATTAAACATTATGGGATTGTTAAGGATTCAAGTCTCAACACCATTCAAGTGAAGAAGTGGGTTATTTGGGCCTCTGTGGGGTTTGATGTACTCCACTAAGCCCTTTGGAAGTAAGATACTGGTTATCTGTCTTTATGATCTTTATATCTTAGGAAAGATAAGGCATGCAACTATGATCTAAATAAATTGGAAGAATGAATACTGGGCAGATTTTGCAAAGAGCAAAAGTACTGGGTGAAACGAGCCATCATTTTATTATTTATTTCTTCATTTTTATTTTTTTATTTTGTAGAGACAGGATCTTGCTATGTTGCCCAGGGTGGTCTCTCAAACTCCTGGCCTTAAGTGATCCTACCACCTTGGCCTCCTAAAGTGCTGGGATTACAGGTGTGAGCCATTGCGCCTGGCTGTGAACCATTATTTTAAAGGAGAAAATAGTTAATATTATTGGAAATTTAGCATTATTAGCATTTAGAATTTAAAATACAAAAATGATTATTTTTCTTTAATTATTATTAAATGTGAATCCCCTAATCAAGCTGGATGATGCTGTAAATGTTGATGAGATAATGACTGATACTTCTACCAGCTATCTTCTGTGCATCTCTGAAAATAAGGAAAATGTTAGGGACAAAAAAAAGGGCAACGTTTTTATTGGCATTGTGGTAAGTACTTTGCAGGTGAGGAACAAATGTTAGATGTTCATGGTATCTCTAAATATGACCTATCATGTGTGGTTTATAATAAAGATATCTGATGAAGTGTACCCTCAGATAATTACACAAGAAAAACATTTTTTCACAATATTATATGTTAAATCGCTAGTTATAATTTTCTCATGGCTACTTGGTACTTGTAGCAGTCCGTTCTCACATTGCTATAAGGAACCACTTGAGACTGGGTAATTTATAAAGAAAAGAGGTTTAATTGGCTCATGGTTCCACTGGCTGTACAGGAAGCATGGCTGGGGAGGCCTCAGGAAACTTACAATCCTGGCGGAAGGCAAAGGGGAAGCGATGACATCTTCACAAGGCTAGCAGGGGAGAGAGTGAAGGGGGAAGTGCTACACACTTTTAAACAACCAGATATTGTGAGAACTATCATGAGAAGAGCAAGGGGGAAATCTGGCCTCATAATCTAATCACCTCCCACCAGGTCTCTCCCTCGGCATTGGGGATTACAATTCAACATGAGATTTGGGTGGGTACACAGCTAAACCATATCAATACTCTATGCTATGGAGAGATCCAGATGGTTTTGGTCCATGTGCCCTGGAATTTTAAGGCTGAAGACAGACACAGTGGCAGACATGCATGTGGACAATGTACAGATAGCAGAATAAAATACTAAGCCAACACAGGCATGGGTGGCAAAGTGTTCTGTAAATTTCCTCTAGGGATTTGAAATTAAACATGAATGACTATGGTATATATCTAGATTTGGAGGAAGGGATAGTTAAAGAGAAATGATAATTGGCTGATATAAAATGCCATACTAAATTAATATTAGGATTATTTATAGTTTTCTAGATAAGTGTAATTTGTGAATTTTATTTTTATTTTTATTTATTTATTTATTTGAGGTGGAGTTTTGCTCCTGTCACCCAGGCTGGACTGCAGTGGGTGCAGTGGAGTACAATGGCGTGATCTCGGCTCACTGCTCCTGGGTTCAAGCATTTCTCTTGCCTCAGCCTCCCAAGTAGCTGGGACTACAGGCACCCACCACCACACCAGGCTAATTTTTGTATTTTTAGTAGAAATGGGGTTTTACCACGTTGGACAGGCTGGTCTTAAACTCCTGACCTCAGGTGATCTGCCCACCTTTGCTTCCTAAAATGCTAGGTTTACAGGCGTGAGCCACCGTGCCTGGCCAAATCATAGTTTTATTGATTTTTCTGGCAGTTTATGAATAAATTTGCCCATTTACAGAC
The DNA here is from genome assembly GCF_008728515.1 of Papio anubis. NCBI lineage: Eukaryota > Metazoa > Chordata > Mammalia > Primates > Cercopithecidae > Papio > Papio anubis. Next base: position 73,595,304 of record NC_044980.1, read on the forward strand.
TTACCTGGACTCTGCTAAAAGTCTTAGACATTTTAAGGCCCTTCAGAACAATCAGACACCCCTTTTCTGTTGTAAGTTAAGCACATGTGGAACTCTGTCCAGGTAAAAACTAATTCTCTTTGCTTTTTCTAATCTCTACAGTCAGTGGCAATATCAACAAAAATTCTTACAACCCGAATGTCTCCAATGTGCCTTTTAATACCTTATTTTGACTGCATAACTCTGTGTTAACTTGACATTTGCTTAACCAATAAGCCCTTCTTTCAGAGAGTTAGCATTCCTGTTGGTGTTAGACAGCTCTAAATGATATTTTTATCCTTGAGAAGCACGTTTTATCTAGCTACAGGCAGTTGGACCTATCTACAAATAGTAAAGTTATTTACTTTTAAGCTTTAACATATGTAATGTGATATTTTATATTTACCTAAAACTCAGTCTAAAGAACAGAGTTGATAGTATATAATTCCTACTTAGTGCATTTAGAAATGCCATCTGGTCTACCACCAGAGTTAACCATGTGTGTGAACTGGCACTCAGAAAATTGAAAACGGCTGTTTGCCCTTCAAGCATTTTCTTGGGCGCTGTCCTTTACTTCAGCAACCACTTTTGGGCTGATGACATCCTGAGCTCTGGGTCCAAGCTGCACCTCTCCCGAACTTCAGGCTCCTGTATCCAAATTTTTATTGAACAAAGACACTTAGAATTTACTCTGGCTCCTCAAACTCAGCATGACTGAAATTGATCTTATCTTCCTTTACCCTCAACACTGTTTTCCCTGTCACGATGGGTGTCACCCATTGCCCGGTCACTACATGGGAGTCACCTTTTGAGAACTGGTAATTAGTCTGAAATTAAGGGCTTTGCTGTTGTAGTAGCACTGTAGTCAGGCTCTGTGCCTTCAGTCTGGGCAGTGCAGTTTTATACAGACTGATTTTAGGTTTCTCAGTGTGTCACATATCACACAGGGTGATAGATGTTGTGGGTATTACAGTATGGACCATTTCTCTGATTAAAGAAAAAGGGAATTCAGCTGACTGAAGAATTTGTTACTTTGACATCTGTACCTGGTTTTTGTAAATGCTTGGTTCGTAGATTGGTATATAAATTTACATATGTATCCTTATGTACTGATAGTCTATCTAGGCTCTAGAGAAAGCCTCTGGGCTAGAATTAAGGATGTTCCTTAATTACCGTTAGAGAAACTATAACACTGCCTCCAACCCATAAGATCCCTGGGTGTCCATTCCCTCCAGAGGTGACTGTAATCCAGACTTTTAAGATAATAATTTCCTTGCTTTTAGTTGGAGTTTTTAGTTCCAGCCTTACTACCTTAAACTTTATATACAAATGTCAATATAGTGTGTGTATTCTTTTGGGTTTTGCTCATTTTGTTTACCATTTTGTATGAGAGATTTATTTACATGTGTCGCTGTAGTTCTCTCATTGCTTTGTCCTGTTTCATTTTATGATCTACAGTTTATTCATTCCTCTGTTGATGGACATGTGCATTCTTTCTGGTTTACAGTTGTACAGAGAATGCTGCTGTAAATATTTTTGTATGTCTTGTATCGTATACAAATGCCTGAGTTTCTCCAGAGTATATCCCTGGGGGAGGAATTGCTGAATTATAGGGTATGGATACTTCAACATTCCTAGATGATGCCTTGCTGTTGTCAGAAGTGGCTTTCCATCGGTAGTATATGAACATAGGGATTGGTGATTTTTCCTTTTTTAAGCTAATGCAGCCTATAACTAGCTCCCATGGCTTTCGTAAGCATCCATAGTGGCTAACAGTGTGTACTGGGGACTAGTCAGATTTCCTGGGTTTGAATCTTTGACTGTACTCCGTTGTCACTCTGGGACCTTGGCTAGAAACTTCCCATCACTTCTCCAAACCATGATCTTTTCCAGTTTATCTTTGCTATTATTGGCTTAGGATGTTAGGGAGTAGGTTCAGGTTGGCATGATGATTCCACCGGATCGACTATCTACTTGGGCTTCATTCAGAGTTTGGTAAAGTATACTTTCTATGGGTTACTTTGATATATGAAGTAGTAATTTACTGCTGTTCTGGTGGTCTGGTTACTAGGACCATATCACTTGTTACTTTGAGCGATAACTACTATCTGTACAGTGCTTTATAGTTCGCAGGTAATTCATGTTTATTTTATAATTTAATCCTTACAATAACCTTATGGGAGAAGTAGGCTGGTTTGGTTCCATTTACAGAGGAAGAAACTGAGGCCTGGCAGTGTTTGGTAACTTGCCATAGTCACTCCGCTAGGTATATTAACTCCAGGCCTCATATTCAGGGTGGGTCTTGGAAATCTGATTTATAGCATGGTTTAGATATCTGTGAGTCTGACTCTTCATGTAAGAGTGTTGAAAAGCAAACAGGTTTCTAACACTTTAGGACTAGAGTACATACATACTCCTGAGTGTATCATCTTTACCTTTTCAATGTTTAGCTGTGTTATAGCCATAACTGGGAAAATACACTTTTCCTGTAACATTATATTTGTATTTGTTTTTAGGGAGTGCAGCCTGCCACAGGCGAGGTTGTGTTTGATAGTTTCCAGGACTCTGCTGCTCGTTCAGAGCTAGAGACCCGGATATCAAACCTGCAGCCAGTAGAGCTGCTGCTTCCTTCGGCCTTATCCGAGCAAACAGAGATGCTCATCCACAGAGCCACATCTGTTAGGTAAGTTGGCGCATCACTGGAAAATAATACTGATTCTAAAACTTAGGTTTAGTTCCAAAACTGATAACTTACTAAAGTTACTAAAAATAGTTTTTACTTATAAAAATTGTATTTCCACTATAGTAGTGGAAATTAAAACAAAAAGTAAAACAACCAAGCTGGGCATGGTGGCACATGCCTGTAATCCCAGCCACTTGGGAGGCTGAGGAGGAAGGATTGCTTGAGTCCCGGAATGTGAGACTAGCCTGGGCAACTAAGGTGAGACCCCATATCTAAAAAACAAAGAAAAGAACCACCACCTACCACTACTATCACCTTAATGTAGGACTTTAGAAGGCAGTCTTTCTGAAGAGGTTTCTGATATTATTTAATGATATTATTTGATAATTACGGGGTTTATGATATTTAATTATATTATTGGTAATCTTTAGTTTCTGGAGATAATTTAGAGTTCACTTCCTAAAAAGTTTATGTAACTTTGGAAATGCTTTGTCTGTGCTGCAAGTTTCAATTCATGGCTGTGTCCAGTGGTTTTATTTACTAGATCTAAGATCAGACCACTTATTTATGAAGCAGTGTGCTAGGCACTGTGCATACAGAGGAAGAAGATGTGGTTATGATATATGTCTGGCAGAGTTTACAACCCCACAGGAGAGGAAGATGTGTGCATACCTAACTGGACTTAAAGGCATGATGTATTAAGTGCTAAACGTGAAGGTGCCTTGTTGGAAAGATCTGTACTGCCACCTGGAGTGTGGTGGGAAAGAGACCAGAAAGGTGTGCTGGGGCTTCAGTGAAATAGACTGTATATTGAGGAATTTGGACTTTCGACTAGGCAGAGAAGCCCATGAGGATTTTCATGTAGTAGGCGGACAAATCATTTAGAAAATCAAAGCCAGGCATGGTGGCTTACAGCTGTAATCCCAGCACTTTGGGAGCCTGGGGCGGGTGGATCACCTAAGGTCAGGAGTTCAAGACAGCTTGGCGAACATGGCAAAACTCCGTTTCTACTAAAAAAAATACAAAAATTAGCTGGGTGTGGTGGCAGACACCTGTAATCCCAGCTACTCCGGAGGCTGAGGCAGAGTAATCGCTTGAACCTGGAAGGCAGAGGTTGCAATGAGCCAAGATCACGCCACTTCACTGCTGCCTAGGGGAAAGAGCAAGAGCACGACTCTGTCTCAAAAAAAAAAAAAAAAAAAAACAAAACCGAAAAGAAAATCAAACTGATTAAGTGAAATTCCATATGTTTATTTGTGCTTAGTGTTGTGTTCATTTTCATTTGAATTTAATTTCTTTCAAAGTAGCTTTCATAATTTGTTTTTCTGATTATAAAACTAATGTATGTTCATTTAGAAGACCAAAAAAGGGATAAAAGTCATAAGTTGAATTCTATAACCCAGAGCAAATGACTGGTAAACATTTTGGCATATTATTTCCGTGTGTGTATATCACTTTTTTCCATTTGTGAACTTGCATTCCTGCTGCAAAATCACTTTTGTATCCTGTGGGTTTTTTTTTTTATACTTTAAAATTCCCCATTTTTAAAAACTTTATTGCAGAAAATTTCAAATTTACACAAAATTATACAGAATAGTGTCATGAACTTCTATGAATCTATCAACCAACTTCAGCATTTCTCAGGACCAATCTCATTTTTCTACCCTCCCTCCCCTTTTCTCTCTCCCTGGATTATTGGCTTTGAAGCAAATCCTAGTGAGCATCATTTTATCCTCTAATATTTCAGTAGGTGCGCTTAAAAACAAAATAAGTACACAACATTGTCATATAAGTGTATCATAATTTATCTATTCCATTTTTATTGTATTCATTTTTTCAGTATTACAAATACTGTTATGATGAATATTCATATATAGAAATACTCAAGTGCATTTCTGATTATTTCCTTAAGATAAATTCCTGAAAATGGAATTAACTGGATCAAAGGGTATGAATGTTTATAAAGCTCTTGATTGCTTGCTAGAAATGGTAATGTCAATTTATACTTCTACCAGTATAGTCTAGGAGGGTTCTTTGAACCTTTGTTCACATTGTGGGTGATCACTTAAATAATCTCTGCCAGTCACATAGGTGAAAAATTTTGCATCAGATCTCTTTATTTTGATCTTAATCCTTTTCTGACCATGTGTTCAAACTTGAATAATTAAAAGTCAAACAGTAAACTTATAAGGAGGGCTGCTTTTACAGAACTGAAAACGTTAATAAAATCTCAAAAAAAAATTTAAAGGTAGGCTTCTATATTGTATTTTCAATATTTCTTATCATGTCTTTGCTAGAAATGGTAATATGAGAAATGGCAATCAGGAGCTTTATAAACATTCATATCCTCTGATCCAGTTAATTCCATTTTCAGGAATTTATCTTAAGGAAATATTCAGAAATTGCACACGAATATTTCTATATATAGATATTCATCCTAACAGTATTTGTAATACTGAAAAAGTGAATATAATAAAAATGAAATGGATAAATTATGCCAAATGGATAAATTATGATTTCCTGTCTTTGATTGTATAGTTCATTTTTCTTTAAATTTTATTAACTTAGTATATATTTTATTTAGATTGAGTCTAAAGTCAATCAGTTTTATCAACACGTTCATTATTTTGTTTTCCACTTAATTTTATAAAATAACAAAGGCAAAATTCGATAAAATATCAAAATATTTCGTAATGACAGACATTGCCAAAAGTGAAGTTTTGTTTGGCAAGCAGCATTCATTGGTGATATTCCTAAATGTTTGTTCATCACATGAGATTTAAAAGCTTAAATTTGGCATATCAAAGAGAATTTAGGTGTCTTATGTGGGTTTTACCAAATATAATGCCTGCTTTTGTCTTATTTTAATTTGAATTTCTCTAGTTAGCATTGTGAATAATTTTCCCTGTGTTTACTGACCATGTGTGATTTTTCATTCTTTGCACTTTTTTTTTGTATCCTTTGATCATTTTCACTTTATTTGCATATTGGACTAAGCAAAGTCAAAAGTGAAGTCTGCATTTCTGTGGAGTTCCTACAGCTAATTTATATCTATGGACAGAATGAAGTAGAGGAAATTCAAAAGTTAGCGGGGTCAAACAGTGTGAACTCTTGTGAGTTAGGGTTTGGGTTGGAAAACTAGCTCTTCACCTTAGTGACTTTGAGTAAGTTATCTACTGTGTTGTCCTTCAATGTCCTTTATATTGGGGATATTAAGATGGCTTACCTCATGGGGTTGTTGTAAGGATTAAATAAGTTAGTATGGGTAAAGCACCAGAAATAGTACCTGCTGTAGAAAGCTGTCTGTAAGAGGAAGTGTTGTTTTTATATTTTAATTAAAAAAAAAAATTTCTGTGGCTGGGCGCAGTGGCTCATGCTTGTAATCCCAGCACTTTGGGAGGCCAAGTCAGGCGGATCACAAGATCAGGAGTTTGAGACCAGCCTGACCAAAATAGTGAAACCCCATCTCTACTAAAAATACAAAAATTAGCCAGGCATGATTAAAGTTTTTTTGTAGGTACATAATAGATGTATATATTTATGGGTTACATGAGATATTTTCATACAGACATGCAATGCATAATAAACACATCAGGGTAAATGGGGTATCCATCTCCTCAAACATTTATCCTTTGTGTTACAAACAATCCAATTATACTCTTTTAGTTATTTTAAAATGTACAATTAAATGATTTTTGACTGTAGTCATGCTGCTGCACTACCAAATACTAGGTTTTATTCTTTCTATTTTTTTTGTACCCATTAACCATCTCCAGTTCCCTTCTCAACTTTTGGTAACTGTCTTTCTACTCTCTACCTCCATGAGTTCAATTGTTTTAATTTTTAGCTCTCACAAGTAGGTGAGAATATGCGAAGTTTATCTTTCTGTGCCTGGCTTATTTCATGTAACATAATGACCTCCAGTGCCATCCATGTTGTTGCAAATGACAGGATCTCATTCCTTTTTATGGCAGAATGCTACTCCATTGTATATATGTACCACATTTTCTTTACCCGTTTGTCTGCTGATAGACACCTGGGTGCTCCCAAATCTTAGCTGTTGTGAATAGTGCTGCAGTAAACATGGGAGTGCACATATCTTTTCTATATACTGATTTCCCTTCTTTTGAGTATATACCTACCAGTGGGATTGCTGGATCATACGGTAGTTCTATTTTTAGTTTTTTAGTAGTTTTTTTCAAACTACTCTCCATATTGGTTGTACTAATTTACGTTCCCACCAACAGTATATGAGGGTTCCCTTTTCTCCACATCCTCACCAGCATTTATTATTGCCTGTCTTTGGATAAAAGCCATTTTAACTGAGGTGAGATGGTATCTCATTGTAGTTTTGATTTGCATTTCTGTGATGAACAATGGTGTTGAGAGCTTTTCATATACCAGGGTGCCATTTGTATGTCTTCTTTTGAGAAATGTCTATTTGTCTATTTTTAAATTGGATAATTAGATTTTTCCTGTAGAGTTGTTTGAGCTCCTTATATATTGTGGTTATTAATCCCTTGTCAGATGGGCGGTCTACATATATTTTCTTCCATTCCATGGGTTGTCTCTTCACTTTGTTGATTGTTTCTGTTGCTGTGCGGAAGCTTTTTAACTTCATATAATTCCATTTGTCCATCTTTGCTCTGGTTGCCCTATTACTCAAGAAATCTTTGCCCAGTTCGGTGTTCTGGTGAGTGTCCCCAATGTTTTCTTTTAATCATTTCATAATGTGACATTTTATTTTTAAGTCTTTAATCAATTTTTGATTTGATTTTTGTATATGACAAGAGATGGGGTCTAGTTTCATTGTTCTGCATATGGATGTCCAATTTTCCCAGCACCATTTATTGAAAAGACTGTCCTTTCCTCAGTGTATGTTCTTGGCACCGTTGTCAAAAACGAGTTCACTGTAGATGTATGGATTTATCTCTGGGTTCTCTATTATGTTCCACAGGTCTGTGTGTCTGTTTTTATGCCAGTACCATACCGTTTTGGTTACTACAACTCTGTAGTGTAATTTGAAGTAAGGTAATGTGATTCTTCCAATTTTGTCCTTTTTGCTTAGGATACATTTGGCTATTCTGGGCCTTTCATTGTTCATGTACATTTTAGGCTTATTTTTTCTATTTCTGTGAAAAATGTCACTGATATTTTGATAGGGATTGCACTGAATCTGTAGATTGCTTTGGATAGTATGGATGTTTTAACAATATTTAATCTTCCAATTCGTGAACATGGAATATCTTTCCCGTTTTTGTGTGTTCTCTTCAATGTTTTACATCAGTGTTTTATAGTTTTTATTGTAGAGAGCTTTTCACTTCTTTGGTTAACTCCTAGATATTTTATTTTATTTGTAGCTATTATAAATGGGATTACTTTTTTAATTTCTTTTTCATACTGTTCACTGTTAGTATATAGAAATGCTACTGGTTTTTTGTATGTTGATTTTGTGTCCTGCAACTTTACTGAATTTGTTGATCAGTTCTGACAGTTTTTTTGTAGAGTCTTTAGGTTTTTCCAAATATAAGACCACTTCATCTGCAAACAATAATTAGACTTCCTCCTTTCCAATTTGGATGCCCTTTATTTCTTTTTCTTGTCTGATTGCCCTAGTTAGGACTATTATGTTGAATAGCTGTGGTGGCAGTGGGCATCATTATCATATTCCAGATCTTAGAGGAAAGGCTTTCAATATTTCTCAATTCAGTATGATAATAACTGTGAGTCTGTTTTATATGGCTTTTATTATGTTGAGGTATGTTCCTTCTATACCCAGTTGTTTGAGAGTTTTTATCATGAAGGGTTGTTGAGTTTTATCAAATCCTTTTTCAGCATCAATTGAAATGATTATGTGGTTTTTGTTCCTCATTCTGTTAATGTGATATATCATAGTGACTGATTTGCCTATGTTGAACCATCCTTGCATCTCTCAGATAAATTCTACTTGGTCATGATAAATGATCTTTTTAATGTGTGGTTGAATTCGGTTTGCCAGTATTTTGCTGAGGATTTTTGCATCAATATTCATCAGACATACTGGCCTCTAATTTTCTTTATTTGATATGAATTTGTCTTATTCTGGTGTCAGGGTAATACCGGCCTCATAGAATGAGTTTGGAAGTATTCTCTTCTCTTTTTTCTTTTTCTGGAATAATTTGAGGAAAATGGGTCTAGTTCTTTAAATGTTTGGTACAATTCAGCCGTGAAGCCGTTGAGTCTCGGACTTTTCTTTGCTGGGAGACTTTATTATGGCTTCAGTCTCGTTACTTGTTGTTGATCTGTTCAGGTTTTGGATTTCTTCGTGGTTCAGTGTTGGTGGATTGCATGTGTTTAGGAATGTATCTATTTCTTCTAGATTTTTTAATTTATTGGCATATGGTTGCTCATAGTAACCGCTAATGATCCTTTGAATTCCTGTAGTGTCAGCTGTAATGTCTTCTTTCTCATCTCTAATTTTATTTGGGGTTTCTCTTTTTCATAGTCTGGATAAAGTCTTATCAGTTTTATCTTTTCAAAAAACTAACTTTTGGTTTGTTGATCTTTTGTATTGTTTTCTTTGTTGCAATTTCATTTATTTCTGCTCTGATTTTTATTTTTATTTTATATTAATTTTGGGTTTGGTTTGCTCTTGCTTTTCTAGTTCTTCAAGGTTTATCATTTAGTTATTTATTTGAAAATTTTCCTCTTTTTTGATGTAGGTGCTTTTAGCTATAAACTTCCCTCTTAGTACAGCCATCACTGTATGCCATAGGTTTTGGTATGTGTTTTCATTATCATTTGTTTCAAGAAATTTTTAAGTTTCCTTGTTGATCTCTTAATTCTTGTTTTTGATTTCTAGTTTTATTTCATTGTGGTCAGAGAAGATTCTTGATATTATTTCAGTTTTTTTGAATGTTTTAAGACTTCTTTTGTGACCTAACATATGATCTAATCTTGGGAATGATTAGATCATTCATGCTGTAATGATTAGATCCTCTACATGCTGAGGAAAAGAAAGTGTATTCTGTAACCATTGAATGAAATGCTCTCTGAATATCTATTAGGGTCATTTGGTCTGTAGTGAAGATTAAGTCTGATGTTTCTTTATTTATTTTCTGTCTGGAAGATCTGTCCATGTGGGGTGTTGAAGTATCCAGCCACTATTTTTTTTTTCTCTCTCTTTTTTTTTGAGACAGAGTCTTGCTCTGTCACCCAGTGGGGAGTGCAGTGGCGTGATCTCAGTTCACTGCAACCTCCGCCTCTTGGGTTTAAGTGATTCTTCTGCCTCAGCCTCCCGAGTAGCTGGGATTACAGGAGTGCGCCACCACGCCTGGCTACTTTTTTTGTATTTTAGTAGAGACAGGGTATGGGGTTTCGCCATGTTGTCCAGGCTGGTCTTGAACTCCTGACCTCAAGTGATCTGCCTGCCTCAGCCTCCCAAAGTATTGGGATTACAGGTGTGAGCCACTGCACCTAGCCTCTTTTTTTTTTTTTTTTTTTTTTTTTGAGACAGAGTCTCACTCTTGCCCAGGCTGGAGTGCAGTGGCACGATCTCAGTTTGCTGCAACCTCCGCCTCCTGGGTTCAAGCAATTCTTCTGCCTAAGCCTCCTGAGTAGCTGGGACTACAGGCAGGTGCCATCATGCCCGACTAATTCTTGTATTTTTACAAAATTAGAGACAGGGTTTCAGCATGTTGGCCAGGCTAGTCTCGAACTGCTGACTTCAAGAGATCTGCCTGCCTCTGCCTCCCAAAATGCTGGGATTACAAGCATGAGCTACCGCCTCCGGCCAGTCTCTCTTTAACTTGAATATTTGTTTTTCGTATGTGTGTGTTTCAGTGTTGGGTGCATATATATTTACAATTATCATATCCTCTTGCTGAATTGACCCCTTTGTCATTATATAATGACCTTCTTTGTTTCCATATTTACAACCAGTAAACAATACAGTATTAAATTTGCAAGTACAAAATTTATTTTGTTTTTGGTGATATCTTCTTGTCTGTTTTAAACACTGGTAAGTAGTTTTTTGTATCTCAGACTAAGTACCCCATTTTTTTCTTATGCTGTATACCTAAAGGTAAAAACAGCAGTTTTTGTCAGTTACCGGTTAATAACATTTTATTAATATCGAAGACATAATATGTTAAAGCTGTGTTAGGAAAGGCAAAAGAATGGCTTGGAATTGTGGAATGTCTATCTTAAAATATTAGGGTTTTTGGCATTCTTAAGTTTAACCACAAGAGGTCTCCAAAGGATTTTATATTCTGTGAATTGGTGTGTAATGGTTACTAAAATATCTCTAAGTACAGACTGACTTACTTTGTATCATATTGTGACTTAGAACAAATATTAGAGATGTAGTAAGCTAAAATTATTACTCTTAAATAATGATATAGAATCAATTTTTCTTAGGTTATTTATTTTTATTTATGTAAAGTATGTTTATAAGATTTCAGCCTGGGTCTTAGGGAATCAGTCTTACTATCTTGTTACACTTTCCTTTGTTGTAAAACTGTAGAGAAAGAAACCAATGGAAAGCAATAGTCTTGAGCCCTTTATCAATTGCAGTTAAGGTTGCTTTAGCTTAGAAATGTTACATGTTTATAGAAATGGTTGAGAGGAAAGCTTTAGAAAGCGATAAACAAATACTGTTGATATTTACTAATTCTCAAGGAAACTGACTTTTAAGGTGAATCAGGGGGACATTACAAATGACAGTCAATTTTGTGTTCAAAGAAATGAGAGCTTCCTGAGCACTGGCATAGCTAAGGAAGGCTGTATGAAGAAGGTAGGCTTGGCTGGTACATTTGCAGGATAGAGGGCTTTGAGTTGGTATTGGGGAGGGAAGAAGGGTATGTTGTGTGTGTACAGAATGATATAAGGTCTGAGGCACACAGGCTGGAAATATTAGAGAAGTGTGAAGACAGCAGGGAGATTTCTCTGATCAGAGGGAACTTTCATGTTGAGAATTGGGAAAGAAAGGGTGAAGGCCTATGAAATCCAGCAAACTGGTATGGACTCCTATAGAAGACAGTAAGGTTTCTGGGGAAAGGAATGGCATGATAGGAGGGAAGAGGTGAGTGTACTGCCTAGATGGGACAATTGAATTTTAAAAATAAATATTTCCCTGAAGGAAAAAGAGGATACAGAGAAAAGAATCAGATCAAGGAGCTTAGAGAATGCCAGTAGTTGGAAATAGGAGCAAGAATAGAAACAGAAAGGGAGGAATTAAAGAGCTAGGTGGAGAACCAGGACAAGGTAGGGATGTGTGGTTATAATTTGTCACACATGATATAACCAGTGGTGTGAGCTAATTTTTTACATTATTGACTCTGTTATAATTTATTGACACTGTATGACATTTGGAAAGATACTTGGTTAAAAACTAGCCTTAGCTTATTGATATAATTTGAAAAAGACGTGTGGAAGAATGTCCTGTGGTACCACAGTAACTTTAGCTATCTGACCTTTGAAATAAATGCTTGAACACATAAGTGCTTCCTCAAAGACAGATGTGTATGCTGCAGATTTAAAGAAAACATTGACATCTTAATGTTGAGGAACAAGAATAACCTCTACTATGTTTACTTTCAGTGTTAGAAATATATTATTATTATGTCTTTTTGGCCACAGAGAGCCTTACATCATCTGAGGTTTAACCAAAAGTATTATCTAACATGATTCTTTATGCGGAGGCATAATACCACCTGAATGTCATTTATGGTGACACATATTTGAAATTACCATCGTAGCATTTTAATTTTGTGTTCATCTCTTATTAAATTAATTTATATAGTAGAAATTACTTATTACTTTGTGTTATTGTACTTTGACTTTCTAGTTTTTAATGGAAAATATTTAGCAGAGTTTTGGTGCCAAAATGAAGTGATAACTGTGAGGCTATGTAATTATCAGAGGAATTGTTATGCAAATTAGGTATCTGTGTTATGGCTGAAGTCCAGCTTCTTTCTAATGTCATTTGAATTTAACATTAGTATAAAAGTTTAATTTTTTTTTTTTTAAAGAATGAGAGTAAAAGAAACAACAACAGGTCTTACTCATTAATTTGGTTTAGAGGAAGTGTTTTACACATATGAGATGTTATTAAGTGGTCAGTACTTGATGGTACCAATTTTGTGATTGCGATGTTACAGTTTGTTCTATCAGAGTTTAATAAGCTCAATTCTGTGGGTTCATATGAAGTCATTTCAATATAATTCTTAGATATTAAGAGCCAAGTAAATGTGGAATGGCATACCAAATACTGGGTAGCATATGGATATGAATAACATAGCACCTAAATTAGGTGGGAAAGTGGGGCTGGGTAGAAAGAGGGCATCCCAGGAAGTGTGGGCACAGGATGGGAAAAGGGAATTGGTAACATTGAGTTGACTGGAGTGTTAGGAATATATGGGTCAAGAGTAGCCTGCAACAGAATCTAGTGTAGAAGAGCTGTTCAGTGAGTATTTGCTGAATGATTATGTTTAAGGCCAGAGAGGAAGACTGGAGCTGTTTCACTGAGGATGCTGGGCACTAGTGGGAGGAACTGATACTTTATTTAGATGTTTCTCAAATTTGGCCTACCAACTTTTTAATTTACTACTTTGTGTTACAATTTTCTTCTTTAAGTTTGTTAAATTATAATTTGAAAAATTACAGAGTTAATATATGTTTGCTGTAAAAGTGAAAAAAAGTCTATTTTAAAGGAAAAAATAATTTTTGCTAATCTCCCCATCCATTTGACTTAAATTAGTTTTATTATAACGTGACTTAGATATTTATAAACTGAAAACTTAGTGCTCTAGGTTTTATACCTATTTTAACAGGAATAAAGTTCAAGCAAAATTTGAGATTAAAGTATATGTATGAAACTGATAAAATATAAATGAATGATTGCTTGGCATGAAGGGTGATGTTCTGCTGCTAAAAATAAACTGTTCCTGTCAATTCAAGTGGGATGTATCCCCAACTGAGGACCAAGTTCTTTTTTTTTTTTTTTCCGATGAACTTTATTTTATTTTTGAGCAGTTTGAGGTTCACAGCAAAATTAAGAGTAAGGTACAGAGTAAAGGTGTCGTATCATCAGTATTCTTCACCAGATCCTGTGCTATGATGTTGCTGTGATGTGCTGTATAAAGGCTCAAACCTTTCCCGCACGCTTTTTTTTAAAGAGTAGGGGTCTCGCTCTGCCATCCAAGCTGGAGTGCAGTGCCGTGGTCATAGCTCATTGCAGTTTTGAACTTCTGGGCTCAGGTGATCCTCTCACTTCAGCCTCCTGAACAGCATACTACTCAGGCACATACCTGTAGTCCTGGCTACTCAGGCATGTACCACCCCTCCCAGCTAATTAAAAAAAATTTTTTTTTTGTAGAGATAGGTTCTGGCTATGTTGCCCAGGCTGGTCTCGAACTTCTGGCCTCAAGTGATCCTCTCCCCTTAGCCTTGCAAGTTCTTGGGATTACGGGTGTGAGTGACTGCATGTAGCATCTTCCAGTCTTTTTCTGTCTTCAAACCATGGTATAACTTAAGTGGTTTGCCCTCCATTTGGTACCAGTGTACTTGTTCAATTTTTTTTTTTTTTTTGAGAGGGAGTCTTGCTCTGCCACCCAGGCTAGAGTGCAGTGGCACAATCTTGGCTCACAGAAATCTCTGCCTCCTGGGTTCAAGCGATTCTCCTACCTCAGACTCCCAAGTAGCTGGGATTACAGGCACCCGCCACTACACCTGGCTATTTTTGTATTTTCATAGAGACAGGGTTTCACTATGTAGGTCAAGCTGGTCTCGAACTCCTGACCTCAAGTGATCCGCCTGCCTTGGCCTCCAAAGTGCTGGGATTACAGGTGTGAGCCACCGCACCTGGCCATCCAGTTCAATTTTAGAACTACTTTGGTTTTATTTTTCTCATTAAACTTTAACCGTTAAGTGCTCCTTATTACTAATGTGATCTTAAACATAAACAGAAATTAAGAAACTGAAGCATGTAGCAATATTCATTTTTTTTTTTTTTTTTTGTTGAGACGGGGTCTCGCTCTGTCCCTCAGGCTGGAGTGCAGTGGCGCGATCTTGGCTTACTGCAAGCTCCGCCTCCCGGGTTCACGCCATTCTCCTGCCTCAGCCTCCCAAGTAGCTGGGACTACAGGCGCCCGCCACAGCGCCTGGCTAATTTTTTGTGTTTTTTAGTAGAGATGGGGTTTCACCGTGGTCTTGATCTCCTGACCTTGTGATCCACCCACCTCAGCCTCCCAAAGTGCTGAGATCACAGGCGTGAGCCACTGCGCCCGGCGCAATATTCATTTTAAAAGCTGATAATCCAGTTGATCTAAGACCTTAACCTAAGATCATGAAATCAATTCGGTAGGTTGTGACTAACATTTTAAAAAAACATGGTAGAAGTTACCAGAGTATATCACTTGTAGTAAGGGTAAGTATTTCATGAAATTCCTTTTTTTCAGTTTTATCTGTTTATAGATAATCTCTCTGTATATGCCTTCTAATCCTCTCTCCAATTCCTATCATGTTCGTAATTGTCCATGAAAATAATTGAACTCATAATTTAATATATTAATATGATTAATAAATGTTATTCATAGGTTATTTTATATATACATTCTTATTACCTGAAACTGATCAGATACTGCCCAGAAATGTATATTTGAATAGCACAACTGAAAAGTAGTTAATGTTTGGACTATGTATTTAAAATCCTAAAGCTGACATGATTCACAGACCAGATATTGCCTACATAGAAAATCTAGGAGAAGTGACAGATTATGAGAAGTTATAAGAATTCAGCAAGGCCATTAAATATAAGATTAGTTAATAAAAATGAATAGTCTTTCAATACAGCAGCAACAAATAGAAAATGAACAAAATTTTAAAAGATACTATTTAAAATAGCAACCACAATAATATTATCTAGGACTCTATTTACCAAAAAGAAACTAAGGTCTTAAGAAAATTTGGAAACTTTACTGAAAGATATTAAATAACTAAATAAATACTGGAAAGATGCAACATGTTCATGAATGGAAAGATTCAGCATAAAGATATCAGTTCTCCTTAATATAAATTCAATGCAAATCTTTTTTTTCTTTTTTCTTTTTTTAATAATTTTGTGAGTACATAGTAGGGTACATGAGATGTTTTTCAATGCAATTCTAATCAAAAGGATAATGAGGTTTTTCACAGAAACTGACAAGCTGCTTTTAAAAAGAAAAATCAAAGGGCCAATAATAAGTAAGACAGCACTGAGAAAGGCAGACATATTTGCCCTATCAAAACTCAAAACTTATATATATAAATATATACATGTACATATATAATATATAAAACATATTATATATATTTTTATGTGTATAATATATTTATATTTATATATATTACATATATATATAATTTTATATATATGTTTTTTGGAGATGGAGGTCTCACTCTGTTGCCCAGGCTGGAGTGCAGTAGCACAATCTTGGCCCACTGCAACCTTCCTCTCCTGGGTTCAAGCAATTCTCCTGCCTTAACCTCCCCAGTCGCTGGGACTACAGGCATGTGCCACCACGCCTGGCTAATTTGCATAGTTTTAATAGAGATGGGGTTTCACCATAGTGTCCAGGCTGATCTCTAACTCCTGAATTTAAATGATCCTCCTGCCTTGGCCTCCCAAAGTGCTGGGATTGTAGGCATGAGCCACCATGCCTGGTCAAAACTCAAAACTTACAAAGCGGTGGTAAGGTAGTATGGAATTGGCATATGAAGAGAGTGGCAAATGGAGCAATGGAGCAGAAGAAAGATGGAGAAAACAAATTCATGCATACATAGGAAGTTCATAAGGCAGAGATGGCATTAGACATCCTGGGAGGGAGGGATTATTCAATCAATGCTGCAGGGACGAACAGCTTTCCATACTGTAAAATTAAACCCTACTTCAGACCATATAGAAAATTTCAGTTGGAAAATATGTATGTATTCGTGACCTCAGGATCTGAAGAGATAACCTACACATGACATACACAAAAAGCACAAATCAAAGGAAACAATTAGTAAATCATGTAGCTTTTTTACAGGTTGCTCTAGGTATTACATTATATATACATAACTTATCACAGTGTACTTGTGTCATCGTTTTACCAGTTTGAGTGAAATATAAAAACCTTACCTCTGTCTATGCTTCTTTATCCTCCCCCATTTATAATATAATTAGCTTAAATATTACAATTGTCTTAAATATTTAGAAAGCATTATAATTTCTGTTTCAACCATCAGATATAATTTAGGAAACTCAGGAGGGGTTTACCTTGCTCTTTCTTTCCTGATATTCTAAGGTTTCTTCTTTTTATTTTTCCTTTTTGTTTAGAGAACTTCCTTAAAGTGTTCTTTTAGAGTAGCTCTGCTTGTGACAGAGTCTCTTAGTTTTTCATCATATGAGAATGCCTTGGTTTGCCTTTCATTTTTGGAAGACATTTTTTGCCAGGCATGGGATTCTGGGTTGACAGTTATTTTTTCAGCACTGGAAAAATATTTTGCTACTTCCTTCTAGCCTTCATGGTTTCAGATGAGAAATCTACTATCATTCAAATTGTTTTACCCTATAGCTAAGGTATGATTTCTTTCTTGCTGCTGTCAAGATTTTTTTTTCTTTAGTTTTTAGAAGTTTAATTATGTGTCATGGAACATGTATCTTTGGCTTTATCCTTTTTGGGGTTCGCTCAACTTCTTGAATCTGAAAGTTTATGTCTCTTGCCAAATTTATGAATATTTTGTCTATTATTACTTCAAGGTTTTTGTTGTTGTTGTTGTGTTTTGTTTTTTTTTCTTTTTTGCCTTCTTTCTTTTCTTCTCTTGGGACTTTGATCACAAGAATGTTAGATCTTCTGTTATAGTCCCTGGGGCTCTATTCATTTTATTTTTATTCCAGTGTGTATCCTCTCTGTTTTTCAGATTTAGTAATTCCTATTGTTGTATGTTTCATTTCACTGATTCTTTCATCTGTTTCCTCTGTTGTGCTGTTGAGTGCATCCACTGTTGTTATATTTTTCACTTCTAAAATTTTTGTTCATTTTTTCTTTTTTTTTGAGACGGAGTTTCGCTCTTGTGCCCAGGCTGGAGTGCAGTGACACAATCTCGGCTCACTGCAACATCTGCCCCCTAGGTTCAAGCAGTTTTCCTGCCTTAGCCTCCCTAGTGGCTGGGATTATAGGCGCCCGCCACCACGCCCGGCTAATTTTTGTGTTTTAATAGAGACGGGGTTTTGCCATGTTGGCCAGGCTGGTCTCAAGCTCCTGACCTCAGGAGATCCACCCATCCCAGCCTCCCAAAGTGCTGGGATTACAGGTGTGAGCCACTGCGTCCTGCCCATTTTTTTCTTTATGCCTTTCTATTACTTTGCAGATAATTTTTCCTTGCTTTGACCTTCTATTTTTCCATTTGTTTCAAGCATGTGTGTAATTGCTGTTAAAGCATTTAGCATGGCTGCTCTGAAAGCTTTGCCAGATAATTCCGACATCTCTGTTATCTTGGTGTTGGCATCTATCGATTGTCTTTTTTCATTCAGTTGGAGGTTTGGAGGTTTTCCTGTTTCTTGCTATGACAAATTGTTTTTGGTTGGAACCAGTGCTTTTTTGTATTATGGTATGAGATTTTGGGTCTCATTTAAGCCTTCTGTTTTAGGTGGCTTTCCCTGACACTGCTTCAGCAGGGTAGGGGTGTGCTGCCTCCTTATTGCCAGGTGGAGATAGAAACCCAGGTTGCTTGGTCTCCGTTGAAACCCAAGGGAGATGGGTACTTCTTGTTACTGCTGGGTCCCTGTAGGAGTTCCAGCTTCCCATGTGGCCTCCACTGGGCCTTCTCTGACACCATCCCCGTAAGGAGTGAGAAGGGAGTCTCAGTACTGCTGAGTGGGTGTGGAAGTCCAGTCTCTGTCTGGTGTTTCCTCTGACACCATGGGGGTTAAAGCCTCAGTACTGGCCAGCAAGGATGAACCTCGTGTTTGCTACTGTATGACTGGCGCTGACACAACCCTAGCTGGAGTTTGGA
The DNA here is from genome assembly GCF_008728515.1 of Papio anubis. Classification (NCBI taxonomy): domain Eukaryota; kingdom Metazoa; phylum Chordata; class Mammalia; order Primates; family Cercopithecidae; genus Papio; species Papio anubis. Next base: position 73,614,019 of record NC_044980.1, read on the forward strand.
GTGTCTTCTTTCACTGGTGAGAATGGAAATCTGGGGTCCCAGCCTTTGCTAGCATGGGTGGTACCACAGGTTTTTCTCTGGTGCTTGGCTAGAGTAGAGTGGTTATTGGCTAAAAGTTTTCTGTCTTGCCAGGCTTCATTTCTCTGTTGAGGCTTTTTTGTCTGTGCCTGTTGGTCTTTCTGGGTTGTCAGCTTCTTCAGCTCCAAGTCTGGGTTTTATGCTACAAAAAGTAAACCTGGGGAACTCACCATAATACTGTTCCTCACATCCCAAGTTCCCTACCTGTTCTGCTTTCTGCTCACCTTTCAGAGTCGTCTTGTGTTTGTTTGACATATAATATGCAGGGAGTGGTACTTAGAGTAGGAGTGGGGAAACATATCTCCATTCCTTCTTTCCAGAAGCACAAGTTCTTCAATCAAGATCTTATTTTAGAGATTGCTCTATGTATAAATGAACTTTGCTTCCTTGGTATTATTTTGATCTAATTATAATAAAATTTGTACTTTGATTATATTGATAATGCCAATGTGCAAATTTTAACTGCAATAGAATTGAATTTTGCGCATGGGTGAATCTGGTTAAGTGAAAAAGAAAACTCTTCTCATGTTTTTTATAATTAAAAAACTGCTTTTAATATTTTTAGTGCTGCTTACAGTTTAAGCATGTTAGTATATTTTTAAAAACACAACCAGTGGGGAAAATTCTGTCCTTTGTCTTGGCAAATTAACAATCTAAGCATACAAAAATGTATAGGAAAAATTTGCCAGCTCTCCATCAGAGTGCTGTCATGATGATTAGTTCATATTTCCTTCTTAAGAAGCTTACCCTTTCTTGTTTATCACCCACAAAAAAGCATCAAAGTTAAAAAAAAAATTGAAAGAACCTCAATACCAAGTGGATTTAGAGAGCCCAGAGGTCAGAAATCATGTGCAGAGTCTTATGTTGACAGAGGAATGGCCCTGCCATAAGAAAGGTGCCTGAGTTACACTAGGTGTTGTCAGCTAGAGCCAAGTTAAACACCTGGTGTACTTACCTGATAGAATTTTAAGTGCTTCACAAATAACATTTTTTACCTTCATAGTTAAATATTTACTTAAGGTATATTAAAAACATATAATCAGTGAATCAAACCTGTTGATTTCATAAATTTGTATTGCAAAGAAAGATTCTTAAGTTGGTATTGGAGTTACAAATGTGAGTTAACTTAATAAAAACTATCAGGTTATACTAGTGATGTCCTTACAAATATGTCAGTATTACTGAAGGTAAAGGGGGAATGACTGAAGTTAAGGAAACATGTTGGAGCAATTGTAAAGGCAATATGTGTCACATTATTTGCCTCTTGTCATTTAGATTGTGTAAGCTAAATCTAGTATAAATGGGACCATTGTTTGGATGAAAAAGAAAATCCAAACTTGAGATGTAGAGAAATATAGATGAATTTGAAGCCCAGAAAGGACATTTAAGCTCCCTTAAGATGAGTTACTCCATTTTTTGTAGTAGTTCACCTTTTTAAAGGTATTTTATCCTGCTGTCAAGTTTATTTTATTAAATTAGATAGCAGGAAAGTCTAATTGATTCTTTTTTTATATCTAAAAAAATCAATGTTATTTATTTATTTTTGAGACAGGATCTCACTCTTGCTCAGGCTGGAGTATGGTGGCACCATCGTGGCTCACTGTAGCCTTGATCCCCCAGGCTCAAGCAATCCTCCCACCTCAGCCTCCTGAGTAGCTGGGACTACAGGTGTGCGCAGCCACACCCAGCTAATTTTTTTTGTAGAGATGAGGCCTCTCTATGTCTCCTACACTGGTTTTAAACTCGGCTCAAGCAATCCACCCACCTTGGCCTCCCCAAAATGTTGGAATTACAGTTGTGGGCTGTTGCGCCTGGCCAAAATCTGCACTTTGATGGATATTTCCAGTAGATTCTCAACTTGTTGATACATCTTCTGAGTTGAACATTATTATACAGTCATTCATTTATTCATCTTTAAACACATTTATTGAGTGGCTGCTATGTGCCAGCTTTGTTACTAGGTGGCGAAGATACAGAAATGAGTAACATCCCTCCTTTCCAAGTTCTTATAGTCTAGAGGGGAGGTAGTCATGGAAATAAACAATTGTAATGAAAGCGCTGGTTGAAAATATCTTAGAGTTACTGGCAGCACTTGAGCATCATGCCGGTTTGCTAGAGGAGTATGTTAGAATTGAGACTGGAAGAATGAATGCCGGTCAGGTGGAGGTGTAAGAAAGCATACTTTTCTTAGGAAACAGAAACTAGTTTGGTTGGGTTACTCTGCCAGGGTGAGCATGGCAGCCTGAGGCAGGGCAGACATGTGGTTTGGAGAGAAAGGGTGTGTAAAGTGAAAGACAATCAAGAGTGAAACAGTGGAGAGAGAAAGTGATATTACACAGGGCCTGGATAAAGATTTTCCTGTGACAGACTGAACTGAGATGGCTGGTGATGGGAACTGTAGCCTAGTGACCCTTTGTGTACCCAGCACCTGTCGAAGTAGCTCACACATAATGGGTACTTAATAAATGCTTGGTAAATGAATGATTAAATAAGTGAAGTTGAGAATAAAGAGAATAATGGGTATCTCCTATTTGCTTTTCTTAAGAAAAGTGATTTGGGTTTTGTAAACATGGAAGGGTTGTTGTAAGGCCGGGCATGGTGGCTCATGCCGGTAATCCTAGCACTGTGGGAGGCTGAGCCCAGTGGATTCAGAAATTCGAGACCAGCCTGGCCAACATGGTGAAACCCCACCTCTACTAAAAATACAAAAATTAGTTGGGCCTGGTGTCAGCACCTGTAATCCCAGCTACTTGTGAGGCTAAAGCAGGAGAATGGCTTGAACCTGGGAGGCGGAGGTTTCAGTGATTCAAGATTGCGCCGTTGCACTCCAGCCTAGGTGACACAGCATGACACTGTCTCAAAAGAAAAAAAAAAAAAAGGAGGTTGTTGGAGTAGCTGGAAATCTGTACATTAACATGTATGGTAATCAGTGTCTATTTACATGATATAGATATAGCCAATTCATTTACTTCTTTTGGAAAGATCATATTAATTTCTTATCATTTTTTCCCGTTTTTATTTCTTTAAAAAAATTTTTAATATCACTTTAAGTGATTGAAGCATTCTGACATTTCCATATATATTCCTTTACAGTAAGTATTAATGGGATCTACATGGCTAAGTTACTATTTAAAGATTGATACTGATGAAAACTAGGCACTAGCCTCCCCTCTGGCGCTTGAAACCTTTTCTGTTGTGGTGTTCATAGGAAATCTTTTTTTTTTTAATTTATATTTTGTCTTCCTCATTCCTCTCGAGCGCAGAAGATAAATATAAAGTTGACTACTTTGTCATTCTATTTCATTATGTTTATTAGATAGTAGTTTCACTTAACTATTTAGATAATCTAGAATTAGAAAATAAATTGTGGGCCTGGCAGGGTGGCTCATGCCTATGTATAATCCCAGCACTTTGGGAGGCTGAGGTAGGTGGATCATTTGAGGTCAGGAGTTCAAGGTCAGCCTGGCCAACATGGTGAAACCTCGTCTCTACTAAAAATGCAAAAAATTAGCTGGGCATCGTGGCACGTGCCTGTAATCCCAGCTCCTCAGGAGGCTGAGGCAGGAGAATTGCTGGAACCTGGGAGGCGGAGGTTGCAGTGAGTCAAGATCTCCCCACTGCACTCCCGTCTGGGTGACAGAACAGATCAATTCTGGTAGTAGAGGTGGTAGTGACTACATAGAAGAAATAAATCTCATATGCTCTAGGAAAATGTTTGCCTCTGGGAAACCATTTAAAGAGGAAGTGTTATTAGTATTAAAAAATCTGTCTTTTTGAAATTTCTTTTTAAAATTTACATTAATTTCTTCCCTGGTGGTAATGCCATTGTATTTGCAGTAGTTTTTTTTAGTCCTGATACTTTTTGTATATCTAGCTAGCACTTTTAATGGATGTGCTTAACTCATGAAAATCCAGATTTTAAAACATGATAAGTTAGTAGGTGATAGTTATTTTATAAGAACATTTGCCATGGGTTTATTTAAAGAATGAGAACTTCTTTGTGCCTTTTCACTGAGGGTATTCTCCTCAGGAATATATCTCCTTGAAAAGAAAAAATGGGTATGTTTGCAGTAGGTTTATTGATAGTTGAGTAGGAAGAAACAACATTTGAGGAGTGCAGAGGAAAGATCTTCCTGATTACTACAGATACCTCCTAAAGTGGGGCCAGACTGCTTAAATAGAAAGTTTGGAAGCAATTGTGCAAGGTGTGCAGCATTTGTTTTACTAATTCGACTTGATTTTTGTAAATACACCTGTTCATTTGGGTTTGAGGATTTAATTGCATAAAGACTCTTTATTTAGCTGAAGCATCTTGTCCTCATGGCTTTTCCCAGAAGTTTGTGTTGTAAATGTTAATATATTAAAAGTGCTTTTAGGCCGGGTGCGGTGGCTCATGCCTGTAATCCCAGCACTTTGGGAGGCCAAGGCGGGCAGATCACGAGGTCAGGAGATCGAGACCATCCTGGCTAACATGCTGAAACCCTATCTCTACTAAAAATACAAAAAATTAACCGGGCATGGTGGCGGGCACCTGTAGTCCCAGCTATTCGGGAGGCTGAGGCAGGAGAATGGCATGAACCCAGGAGGCAGGGCTTGCAGTGAGCCGAGATCGTGCCACTGCACTCGAGCCTGGAGCAAGATTCCATCTCAAAAAAAAAAGTGCTTTTAAGTGATTTATTATTAGCATCTTAACAAATCCTATGCGAAATATTAAAGTAGTCTTTATTATTTCAGGTGAAGTCAAAGGGAAACAGTACAAGTTGCAAGGTAGGGGGTAAATGGAAAGGAAGAAAAAGGAAAGACAGGAGATGAACGGAAAGATTGAGTCCCAGCATGTTCCAGACGCATTGTTCATGGCCTCAATAACCCTGGCACAGCCCTCTGAAGAAAATGTAGTTATCCTCATTTTGCAGCAAGGAGGCAGAGATGCTGTGAACCTCTCTTGAAGTTACAGGATCACTTAGGTAGTAAGTGGCAAAGCCCACTAGAGCCTTAACCCTATTTGATACTGGTAAACTTACCTGCTATCATTAAGGTGTAACCTGACAGCAGTGTAAAAGACAAAAATCCCCCTTCACTGAACTCCAAATACAGTTACTGTCTGTCCTCACGATTTCTTTAATTATTTTTTTCTTCTCCTTTTCTCTTCATGGTTCAAAGAGAGATCCTTTTTAATCTCTTCCCTTCCAGCAAAGCTTCCTTTCACTTTCTACCTGAAGTTAAAATCTTGAGACTAGCTTCGTTTAGAGCTCCTCTGGGCTTGCTTATCTTCCAGCCTTTGTGGACTTAGACTTGTCCATTAGTCTTTGTAATGACTTCTTCCTGTCAAACCTTCCTGCTGAAGGGAGACTTCTTACTAATTTCTATTATTTTCCCTGCTTGCTTGCTTTGAGATTATTCTCTTATCTCTTGTTTTCAGGCCAGGAATTTCTTCCCCCTTCCAGCTTTTTTTTGGTGAATCCTCTTTAACCTCTGTCCCAAGTCTTGATCCCTAAAGCAGTAAAAGCATATGAAGGCCTGGTATGGTTTTTCTGTACAGTTTTTCCTCCCTCCCTTCTCTTTCTACCCTTCTTTCTGAAAAAACAAAAGCAAAAACAAAAAACAAACCAAAAAAGCCCTCTGATACTTGATTTTGTATCAATAATCAATATATGCATTAATATAAAATTATATATGTATAAGTTGACTTAATATACACAATACTGAGGTTTCTTCAGGCTTTTGTGGAAGCTCCCCACTGCAGTCCAGAATGCTCCGTGACAAGGTCCTAGGATTCTTTCCCTCAGTGCCATTGTGAACGCTCCTTCAGCTCTGTCCAGTTCTCTTGGCCTGGCTGAACTGGGCTCTGCACTCCGTGGGAGTGAACACGAATCCTGAACACACCGTGTGGGTGCACTGGATTGTCCCCAGCCTTAATGTAAAGGCAAGTTTAGAGAAGAATGCATGATGAGTGGGCTTGCATGCCTCCCTTACGGCCATGTGGGACCATGACCACACCACAGGGTTAGTCCTTACCTGGTGGGAGCCACTGGGAGCAGAGGAGTGCTAGGTATCACATGGCGTATTTAAGATAGTTCGTGTCCAGCCGTGACATTTCAAGTGCTCATTAACTGCATGTGGTTCGTAGCTACTGTGTTAGGCAATGTAGTTTTATAGACAGTAGCACAGCTGTATGCAAGGGATGGGCCTAGAAAGACAAGTAACACTTAACTAGACAGGTTTGGGGAAAATACATTCCACAATGAAAGCAAAGTTTAAACAAAGTTGAAATAACTTATTTAAAAAAAAAATAGCTGACTGGGTGCAGTGGCTCATGCCTGTAATCCCAGCACTTTGGGAGACTGAGGGGGGTGGATTGTTTGAGCTCAGGAGTTTGAGACCAGCCTGGGCATCGTGGTAAAACCCTGTCTTTACTAAAAATACAAAAATTAGCTGGGCATGATGGCAAGCAGCTATAATCCCAGCTACTCGGGAGGCTGAGGCAAGAGAATCACTTGAACCCCGGGTGGAGGAGGTGGCGGTGAGCTGAAATCATGCCACTGCACTCCTGCCTGGGCGACAGAGAGAGACAAACAACAACAAAACAAAAATAAAAGCAGCTAATGAAGTTCTTATTATGTACCTGGTACATTCTGCCATTACTGAAATTAACTGATGTCATCTTCACAACAATCCTTTGAGGTGATTGCTATTATTATTGAATATGCCCATAACATAATAAATGATAGGTTTAGGAATGTATATTTGAATTGTGGTTCTGACTGAAATATTGGGCAGTTGAGGAAGTGCTTGATAAAGTGATTAGTGCTCTTTTTAAGTGTGAGCAATTTCTAGTTGCTAAGTCAGGGTATCATTTATGTATGAATTACCTTATAGGTAAGTATATTTTACAGTCTTTTATGTAACTCCTAACTATCAACCCCCAGATATCACAAAGTTTACTTGTGGGTGATTAAATTGAGTAAGACAAGAGATTGCCTACCCATACAGAATTTCTATTGCTTCTGCCTCCCAGAGAACAGTGGGAGCAGCCTGGCCTGCAGGTTGATTGTCAGATTCTGCCTCCCTCCCACTTACTTATTACTGCAGAGAGACACATAGCTTAGCCTCCTGTCACACTCTGTCATTTTCCTGGGGCTGTAGAGCAAAGGGCTTCCTCAGGTTAATTCTGAAGTCCTGTGTATGCTGAAGCATGTGCTTGAAGAAGGAAAGAAGCTTCCATCTTGCATATTTCCTAATACTTTATCTTTCCTTCTGTAACAACAGTGCACAGATTTTACTTCAGGAACGTGTGTTTTATTCACTCCTGCTGTTATCCTGTATACTAAAATAGTACCTTTGTCAATGTGCCAATGTGCACTACAAACTTAAAGAATTTTTTTTTTATTGCTTTGTTGACTGGACAGAAACTCTAGTATAACACTAAATCCAAGTGCAGAGAGTGGGCAGCCTGATTTTATTCATAATCTCAGGGGAATCTTTTATAATGGACCAGGAAGCACATGTCTGTGGTTTCTGCACAGGGTGTATTCTGTGGTGCCCAGCCAGCTGTAGCATATCCTGTGAGATCCGGCCTGCAGGCCACAATGGTGGGCTTCTGGGAGGAAGAATCTTCCTTAGAAGTCCCGCCCTTTGACACTCCTGCTGAAGTGTCCTGATCTCAGTGGGGCTCCCTGATTTTCTGTTCTGAGGTCTATCAGCACTGGGTCTATCAGCGCTGCCATGGCTGTGGGTCATCTGCGTGGGTCCCATGGGCTCAGCGTGGCCTTCCCAGGTCCTACAAGGTCTTCCTTACCATCCTTCCCTGCTCAGTCACCAAACAATGACTTTTTTGAAAGTACAATTCCGGAGTTAAATACTGGCTAAGTGTAGAAAACAATGCTAGAATTCAGTTGTCACCCCCACCAGTCCTCTGGAGCCATGGTGATATGAAATGTTAATGGCTTTCTTTGTTGTAACCTCAAAAGTGGAATGCTTTTCCTGGTTGGTGCTGCTTGCCCTCCATGTGCTTAGTGAGTGAAGCTTCATCTTCCAGATTTCTCTTTGTGGCTTAGGGTGTCTGTATGATTTTCTTCCTTTTGTTCTCAGAGGCACTAGGCTGTGCTGATCTCTCTGGAGTGATTATGCTGCTTTTTGCCTGGTAAGCCCATCCTTATGTGTAAAAATCAGGATTTAGACACGAGGCAAGTAAGGTGGTGGTGATTTTGTTTTACAGAGAGATTTTCACTTGCAAACTTTTAGATCTTTTCAAATTCTAATTTGATTTGATGCATTTAAATAACAAGTTATGTAAAAACATTAAAATGACCCATTTTACAGAAGTTTGGTTTGCATGCCCATTGTTTGTGTAAGGTAACATACCTGAGGCCAGGAGTATGATACCCTTCCTCTAGTCTTGTGCTTGTCCCTCACTCTGGGCTCTAGCTACATCAGACTAATTGCCATGCTCTCAAAACTGTACAGTGAGAGCACAGAATAATGGTCTGGGTACAGTCTGGGGCCAGACAGCCTGTGTTTGGACTCTATTTTCCTTACCACCTGTGAATCTTAACCTCTCCATGGCTCAGTTTCCCCATTCAAAAACAAGTATATAATGATAGAACGTTTTAGAGTAGCAAGCATTAAATGAGTTCATACAGTGCCTGAAACATAGTGCTCATTAAATGCTAGCTCCTGTTATTCATTCAGCATTTATTTTTCTACCATTCTTAAGCTATTCTCACATTGTGCAATGCATTTTTGTCACATCTGTCTTTTCAAATATTCTATATACTAACAGTCTCATTGCTTTCATGAAGCCGCCCTACAATTTCCAGTTGAGCTTCTAATCTTAGCTGTACATTGGGATTACGTGTGGATATTAAAAAATGCCGATGCTGGAGTTTTTGGCCTGTGCTAGAGCCGCTTGTAGCTGCTTGTAAGAATTGACTGTTATAGTTCCAGGACTTTGTACCAGGCAGCGAAAGCATTGGTAACTTGAAATCAACCATGGTGGGAATATTTGCACTCTTAATTGGCAAATACTACCGCAGCTCTGTCTTCAATCTGTTTGATGTTCTAGTGATTTGTTTATAAGCCTGTTTCTGTCAATAGGTGTTGGCCGTTTCGGTGGAATGTATTAGTTTGCCAGGGCTGCTGTAACAAAATGCCACCAACTGAGGGCTTAAGCAACAGCAATTCATTGTTTCATAGTTCTGTAGGATAGAAGTGAAAAAATCAACGTATGAACAGTATTGGCTTCTTCTTGAGGACTGTGAAGGAAGGATCTGTTCCAGGCCTCTCCTTGACTTGTAGATGGCCGCCTCCTTCTTAGGTCTCTTCGTATCGTCTTTCCTCCATGCATGTTTCTGTGTCCATGTTTTCCCTTTTTACATGGACACCAGTCATATTGGATTAGGGCCCACACTGATGGCCTCACTTTAACTTGTTCATGCCTTCAAAGACCCTATCTTCAAGTAAAGTCACATTCTCTACTGGGGGTGTGGACTTCCACATTTGAATGTTATGGGGACATAATTCAACTCATAACAGGGCAAGGACCTTCTTTTCTACCTCCCTCCTCAGTCCTTTTGTGCCTGTGGTAGTTGCACAGTAAAGGTTTGTAGATTTGAAAAGGAAATACCTTTTGGCTAATGTTATTTGTATATAATTTTTTATTCATTGTACCAGGAACTTCAGAGTCAGTATGGTTTAAAAAAACTTTTTTTTTTTCTTGGAAGCAGCTCCTTCTTGGAAAAATATTAGAGCTAGTATTTCTAGAGAAAAATACTAGTTTAGAAAGATTAGTTATTTTAGGCTAAGGCAGACCTGAGCTTCTTAATGAACTTGTGGACTTAAAAGGCATATGATCTGAGTGAAATGGTCTTGATTTTGTGTCAGTGGCTGAGAAGATGCTTTTAATCATGCATGAAAAAAATGTTTGTGATGAATTTCCATTGATCTGAAAATGTTTTAATGTTGCTAGTCCTCTTCAGGATTATGTAAGACTGTAGAGTTCTTAGAAGAGTATGGCCTCTCTTGCTTTTTCTCAAAGGCAAATATAATGTCAGGTGATTTTGCTGTTGTGTTATTGAAAAAATACCTCCTGAGTCACAGGAAGCATAAATTATTTTTAAAAGATTCACCATGTGTTAGAATGATTGTGTCATATATTAAATATATAAGGGATGACATTTAGACTATTATCATCTCGATGCATGTAAATATAGAATATACTTTTTGAAGTTAAATAGTTTTCTTCAAAACGAGAGATATTTCTCACCATTGCTTTTTGCTGAGTAAGTACCAGAATTAGAATCTTATGCCAAAAATATATTTGGAGTATACATTTGCACAGGAATTTGTTTTCTTTTTTCCAGATTTTTTAATAGAAAATCTTTAGGTATAAATTACATACGACAAATATAAAAAGTTTTATTTTTAATCAATTTTAATCAAGTGTAATTCATACGCAACAAAATTTATACATTTTAAGTAGATGAGTCAATCAATTTTGACAGATACACACATCAATATAACTACCACCCAAATTAAGATCTAGAACATTTCATCTTCCCAAAACGTTCCCTGTGCCTTTTTTGCAGTCGTTTTCTCCCCACCTCCACCTCCTACTCCAAGCAACTACTGATCTGATTCCTGTCACTATAGGATAGTTTAGACTGTTTTCGAATTTCACATAAATGGAGTCAGTACAGTGCATACTTTTTTTGTGTCCAGCTCCTTTTACTCAGCATAATGCCTATGAAATTCATCCATGTTGTTGAGTGTATCAGTAGTTCATTCCTTTTTATCACTCAGTTGTGTTATGTCATGTGCATATACCAACATTTTATTTGTTTACTTGCTGAACATTTGGGTTTTCAGCTTTTGACTATTTTCATTAAAGTTATTAACGTTTGTGTATTAGTCTTCTCACAGATCTATATTTTTATTTTCTTCAAACAATTAGGAGTGGAATTGCTGGATTATGTGGGTAAGTATGTATTAACTATATAAGAAACAGCCAGGCCAGGCACAGTGGCTCACACCTATAATCCCAGCACTTTGGGAGGCCAAGGTGAGAGGACTGCTTGAGCCCAGAAGCTTGAGACCAGCCTGGGTAATACAGTGAGACCCTGGCTCTAAGAAAAAAAAAAAAAAAGATTAACCAGGTGTGGTGGCACAAGCCTATAGGCCTATAGCTACTCAGAAGGCTGAAGTGAAAGGATGGCTTGAGCCCCGGAGGTTGAGGCTACAGTGAGCCATAAATGCCCCTGCACTCCAGCCTGGGAGGCAGAACAAGACCCTGTCTCAAAAAAACAACAAAAAAGTAACAGCCAAAGTGGGTTTTGGAGTAGTTTACCCTCCCCTTCGCAGTATGTGAAAGCTGTAGTTGTTGCACATCCTTGCCGACTCTTTTCAGTCTTTTAAACTTTAGCTGTTATAGTTAATGTATAGTGTCATGTTTTATTTTTAATTTGCTTTTTCTTGATGACTAGTGATGTTTTCATGTGCCTATTGGCTATTCATTTACATATCTCTTTTGCCCATTTTAAGACTTGGATTACTTCTATTTTTCAGTTATAAGAATTCTTTACACCTTCTGAATAAAAATCCTTTGCCAGTTATAGGTATTGTGAACATTTACTCCCAGTGTATGGCTTGCCTTTTAATTTTCCTGATTATGACCTTGGAAAAACAGAAGATTTTAATTTGGTGAAGTCAGATGCATCAGTGTCTTCTTTTATGGTTACTAGTGCTTTTTGTATCTTAAGAAATCTTTGCCTACTCCAACATCATGAACACTTTCTCCTATTTTGTTTTAGTTCTATAGTTCTAGCTTTTACTTTTAGTATATTAAATAGTTGGATTTAACTTTGGGGCATCATGATATGAGGCAGGGATTGAGGTTCCTTTTTCTTTGTACGTTTACCACACCGTTTATAGAAAAGACTTTTATATGCATTGAATTATGTTGGTGCCAAAGGCTTCATTTTGTCTTTGTTTTTAATAAAAATTTTTAATTTTTTTTAGAGACAGGGTCTCGCTCTTTCACCCAGGTGAGTTCATTGGCATGATCATAGCTCTCTGCATCCTTGAACTCCTGGGCCCAAATGATCCTCTCAGCCCTGCAAGTAGCTGGGGTATAGATTTTCTTGTGGAGATGGAGTCCCACTTATGTTGCCCAAGCTGGTCTCAAACTCTTGGCCTTGATCAAAGGTTTTGTTTTGGATTTGACTTTGAAAAATGACCTAGAATTTTATGTTCATATGTTAGATATTTTAGAGTTTGACTTTATAGGATGTCATTTAAAAAATGTTTTTAGGTCTCTCTTTTTCTTTTTTCTTTTTCTGAGACAGAGTCTCTCTCTGTCACACAGGCTGGAGTACGGTGGCAGGATCTTGGTTTACTGCAACCTCCACCTCCCGGGTTCAAGCGATTTTCCTGCCTCACCCTCTTGAATAGCTGGGATCACAGGTGCCCACCACCACGTCTGGCTAATGTTTGTATTTTTAGTAGAGACAGGGTTTCACCATGTTGGCCAGGCTGGTCTCAAACTCCTGACTTCAACTGATCCACCATTCTTGGCCTCCCAAAGTGCTGGGATTACAGGTGTGAGCCGCGACACTGGACCCTCTTTTTCTTTTTTTGCAGAAGTTATTATATTTATCACATACTAGAAATAAAAGGTGGGATGGGAGCTCTAGAAATCTACCATGTCAGCTTCTTCCTAGTAGATCCCCATTAGCGATGAATGTAAAATAGGGGTGTGTGTGTGTGTGTGTGTGTGTGTGTGTGTGTGTGTGTGTGTGTATGTACCCTGAGCTAATGGAATTTGTGGAGCATTTGGTAAAGCTCATAAATATTGCACAACTGGCACAATCTTAAGTAATCAATTCTAAGAGTTTTTAACAACTTTTGTTAATTTTTATTATGTTTAATAATAACTTTAGTATAGATAAGCCTTTCTGTACCTTTGGGTTTCTCATATTTGAGGACTGCAATTTAAATGATCTTCAAGAAGTTCTTTTCTTTCTTCTTGTGAAATGAAATGCTTTTAAAGGCATTTCAGGTATCAGAGGTAGATGAGGTGGTATTTTGGGCAGTGGCAGTTGTTTCTGAAATCACACATTAGTAGCTTTTCCTATCCTTTATCTTCTGTTCTCCTGGAGTGAAAAAGGTGCTATTAGAGGCAAAATTTGTGGCTACTGAAAATATTCCTTAATGCTGGTAGCTTCTTGACTTTGTGCCTCTCTTACCCAATTACATCTATTCTAAAGCTCTCCCCCTTCTTTTCCTTTGAGCACATGACTACTGCTATCTCCGATTCTTAACCAACAGTAGTAATATAACACTGTGTATTAGATACTGTTTTAAAGGCTTTATGTTTGTTGACTGACTTAATCCTCATAAACACCCTTGTGAGGATTCTGCTATTATTTTACTACAGATTTTATAGATGAGAAGACTGAGGCTCAGAGATGTTAAGTTGCTTGTCTAGGTTATACAATTGCTAAGTGGCAAAACTGGAATTTGACACAGACTTCCTGGCTCTGAAGCACACTATGTCTTACAGCCTCTCAGGAAAAACACACAAGGGGGCAGCTATTCCCTTCCTTCACCTCTGCTTTTGACTGCAAAAAGGCGTAATATTTTATAGCACAATTAAAATTATTTTGGTTAATATTTTATGAAATTTCTTTCCCTTATAATGCATATTACAGTCTGAATTTCTCTCTGGTGGTAAAGTTTCTGACAAAGCATCTGTGCTTAAAACAAAGCAGCTTTATTTATGAAGGTATTTCTTTACAAACCACAGCCCTGGTGTCCAGCAGAAAGCATGGGTTGTCCTCACATGTGGTTATTCTTCTGGGAAAGCGTATTAGAGGAGGTGAGCCTTGGCCCACTTGTTAACTGAGAATGTGTGCACAGGTCTGGGGTATAGTATGTGTGGATTGGTGGTAAAAAGACTTGGGATTGTGAGGGGCTGAAAGATTAAGAAAGGATGGGGGTTTTAAAATACTATTACTAAAGAATTTTGTCCTTAGAAAAGATTTCTAGGATCAAGGACCAAGAGCTGGACGATGATGACAACAGGCAGAAATGAGTGTCTTCTCTCAGCCCTTGACCTCTCTGCCATTCCCTCCCCCTTCAAGTGTTCCCCTTTCCTTTGGTTTCCCAGTTGGACGCTGATCCTCTTAGTGTTTTTAACCTCATTGCAGACAGAAGTACTTTCCTGTCAGGTTTGCCAAGACAGACTACAATTTTTTTGATAGAGTTTTACCTTTAAAAACAACAAAACCAAAACCAACCGTTACAAAAGAAGCAAAGGTATAATCGAAAGTATAGAAAAAACTAGAAAAAAGTTTTAGAACAACACGAGTTTACCTAGTTCAGACTTCCTGCCTTATGATAATACCTCCTGTCTCTCTCAGCCTTTTGAACAGTCCATCTCCCATTGTGCTAGCCTTGAGTCTGAGGCCCCATGGAGTTTCATAGTGGGGAAATTCTCAATCCTCCCTTGCTCCCAAACAGGCCTCTCCTTTGCGGATAGGTCCTGGTGTGTTTCTTCACCTCAGGCCTCTTTAAGCCTGAAGAAGCCTGGGCCCTAAATCTGCTTTTAGTTTTCAATCCTTTGTGGTAACTTGGCTAAGGCCCTTTCGCCTCTGTTGATAAGGAGGGGTTTTTCAGGCCTCCAGAACCTCTCACAGGTGCTGTGTCTCCTTGTTGGCTTGTTCTGAAGAGGACTCACCAGCTGACTGTCAAACTGGGTCTTTCTCACCTTGGTTCACTGTCAGCCATGTGGACTTCAGTAGGGGCTGCCATCCTTCTAAGAAGCTATGCGATTATATCTCTTTCCTTCTCTGGACAGCAGGACACCCCTTTTTGAAAATACTACATTTTCTTTCTTTTTTTTTTTTTTTTGACATGGAGTCTCGTTCTGTTGCCCGGGCTGGAGCCCAGTGGTGTGATCTCAGCTCACTGCAACCTCCGCCTCCTGGGTTCAAGTGATTCTCCTGCCTTAGCCTCCTGCGTGGCTGGGACTACAGGCCTGCACCACCATACCCAGCTATTTTTGTATTTTTAGTAGAGACAGAGTTTCACCCTTTTGGCCAGGCTGGTCTCAAACTCCTGACTTCAAGTGATCTGCCTGTCTTGGCCTCCCACATGTTGGGATTACAGGTGCGAGCCACCATGCCCGGCCAGCACTACACTTTCTAATGAGTTTTTCTTGAAAAAATTTTTAGTTGAAAATGAAGCTGTTGGCTTATAAGTGAAAAGGTTGAGGGCAGGCTGGAATCCGGCGTGGCTAGAATCTGGCTTGGCTGGATATAGGGGCTCTGCTCTTTCCTCTCCTCCTGTGTTGGCTGCCTCCTGGTGTTCCACAAGGTGGCAGGATGCTCCGGCGCTCTGTCCCGACTCCCAGCCTCCAAGGTTCTAGTCCAGGGAGAAGAACAGCATCTCCTTCTGGGAGCTCCTGCATAAATCCTGTAATCTATTTTTTTCTCTTCTTTCTCTTTTCTAATGTGCCATTTTATTTTTTTAATAAGTTGTATATTTTAGTTAAAAAAATGAAAAGTATTTTAAAAAGGTTATGGGGTAAAGAGTTTCTTCCATCCTGTCCCTTTTACTATTATAAAAATACCTGTCTTTGTCCTGTTTTAATGGTTTTTGTTCTGAATTTTATTTTTCCTGATAACAAGATTTGATCTCATACTTTCTTTTTATTTGTATTTACCTAATATATACCTCTAGGCAGTTGTTTTTCAGCCATCTTTTAAATTTGTAACCTTTCTGAATTACTTTGTTTTGAGTTGCAATCCTGTTTGTAGCATAGAATTTTTGGGTTTTTTTTTTTCCTGTGTGATCCAATCTGAATTTAATTTTCTTTTAATAGGTGAATTTAACCCTTTAATATGTCAGATACATTTGATATTAGTTTATATTATTTTGTGTTATACTTTCTATTTTTATATCTTTTAAATCTTTCACGATGTGATCTGTTTTCTTTGGATTTTTTTTTGTTTGGTTTTGTTCTAGTGGTTGGTTTTAGAATTATAATTTCAAATAATGCCCTTAGTCTTCTAAGAAAGTAGTGATTGTTCCCTACTGTGAGTACTGATAAAATTAATGAGTTTCATAGTAAGTCTAATATGGAGACATTAAAGCCAGGTTACCTTGTCTGTCCTACTCAGTCAAGAATCCTGTTTCATTCTGTCTTCAGAGGAGAGAATGAATTACTCAGCTTGGAACTCATCAGTGTTATTATTACCAATGAGTTCACTGTCAGAGGAGGCCTTGTGAGTTTTCCCAGAGGATATTGTCCGCCTTTAACAAGGCTCTTTTTGTCTATGAGTTTCTGAAGTCAGTATAGATCATGAAATTGGTTAGCTGACATTTGTTTGTTCACAGTGGAACATTAGTTCAGAATCTCTGTTGGTGGTCTGTTATATGGTGCCAGAGAGTCACCAGTTTTATTTCCAAGTAGACATTAAAAGATATTATTGGTTCTGACGTTCCCTTGTTTTAGTGTGGGCTCAACACTTGCCGAGAGAGCATTTAATTTTTCAAAAGCAATATAGTAGGCAACAGAGAGCCTTGTTACATGTGAAAAGGATTTTTTTTTTTTTTTAAATTAGAAGCTTTAATTTAAAACAGTCTAGCTTGGCATGCCCTATGTAATGACTGAGAGACCGAGATGACTGTCCTGTTGTTAGTCCCACCAACAAGGGCAGAAGGGAAGTTGCCACCCTGGGAGGAGCACATCTTCTGTTCAGGCTCCTCTCCATTCACGAGGCTTCAGCCCCATAGCACAAATAGCCTCTGTAGCGAGTGGTCAAGGGAATGTGGTTTTATAATTTTTTAGACCTGGGTCAATTATATAATCATAGATAACTTAATTTTTTTGATGCAATGGTATTTACTGTCCACCTCTACTAAAGCAGCTGAATCATAGACTACCATTGGATACTTGTCTTTGGAGCAGATTTCCATCCATTTTTACTCCAGTCCTATGGTGGCTACTGGTATTGTTCTTGTTGCCTGCTGTTCTCATTCTGCAGTTTGCCTGTGACTTACCCCGGGAAACCTGTTGAAAATGCTCGCTCTCCTCTAACTTCCTGCTGAATTCAGATTTTGCACCTTTGGAGTTGGAATCTGTACTTCCAGTGTGCTTTGCAGGTGATTCTGATGCCAGTGTCCCACAGACTACAGTTTGAGGAAATCAAGACTGACAGTCTTGTAAGGTTTATTACCCTTTAATTTTTCAAAAACATACCTTCAGCAACAGAGAGGCATGTTACGTATGAAAAGGTTAAAGTAGAAATTTTCATAAAATCTGTTTGACAGAATTCTGGTAGGATGTTTTGCGTGTGTGCAGAATTTCAAATAGACTTTTTTTTTTTTCTTTTTTTTGAGGAGTCTCACTCTGTTGCCCAGGCTAGAGTGTGGTGGTACAATCTTGGCTCACTATAACCTCCACCTTCCAGGTTCAAGCGATTCTCCTGCCTCAGCCTTCCAGGTAGCTGGGATTACAGGTGCCCACCACCACACTTGGCTAATTTTTGTATTTTTAGTAGAGACAGGGTTTCACCATGTTGGCCAGGCTGGACTGGAACTCCTGACCTCAGGCGATCCGCCTGCCTCAGCCTCCCAAAGGGCTGAGATTACAGGCGTGAGCCACCACGTCTGGCCCAAATAGACTTTTGTTTCAGAGATACAGTGATTTGAATTTACCATAATGTTCTTTAATTAACAAATCTAGGAAAATAGAGATAGGAGATTTTATAACTTCATCCAATTTGAAAAAATATTTGTGTGAAGATGGTTTAATATACAGATTACAGAACGATGAATTTAACATTCTTGTAACACTTCCAGGAAAGCCTCAAGGATAAGTGACAAGTCCATTTTTATCAAACTTAATGGGTTTCTAAATCCTTATCTGCTTATCAAACAAAATTTTAATTAGAACTATAATTGAGTAACCAGCTGCCTCTTGTGTTCACTCTAGGAACTTGTCTAAAAACATTGTGGAGCTCATGTAAGGTCACGCCTTTTTGAGTTGTTAAATAACTTTATTGCAGACTTCTAAAAATCCAGGTATTAAGGAAGTCTACAGGAAGATAAAGATTGATAAGAACTTTGCAGTAGTTAGTCTGATACTCTCTCTCTAGTGGATTAAGGTAGAAAAATCCTTCTTCAGCACCACAGATGGGAGAATATCCTCCCTCTTAGGTTTCTTCCTGAGTCAGCTTATGCCTGCCTAGGCTTGTAGTAGAATAGATAAAGCCTTTGGAGCTAGCTACTCTTTTTTTTTTTTTTTTTTTGAGACGGAGTCTCGCTCTGCCGCCCAGGCTGGAGTGCAGTGGCCGGATCTCAGCTCACTGCAAGCTCCGCCTCCCTGGTTCACGCCATTCTCCTGCCTCAGCCTCCCGAGTAGCTGGGACTACAGGCGCCCGCCACCTTGCCCGGCTAGTTTTTTGTATTTTTTAGTAGAGACGGGGTTTCACCGTGTTAGCCAGGATGGTCTCGACCTCCTGACCTCGTGATCCGCCCGTCTCGGCCTCCCAAAGTGCTGGGATTACAGGCTTGAGCCAACGCGCCTGGCCTGGAGCTAGCTACTCTTGATTTGAATATCTATTAATCTGTTATATCTTCATGACTTTGGACATTGTACTTAATGTCTCAAGCTCAATTTACTCATTTTTAAAATGGGAATAATGCTGCCCACAGCAAGGAGAGCTGTAGTTCTGGAGGTTGTACTCATTCATTCCTTTATTGAGCAATACTCTCTAGGTTGAGTACCTGTTTTATGCCAGGCACTGTTCCAGGCATGGAATACAGCAGAAATAACACTGACAAAAGTCCCCATCCTCATGGATTCTAGTGAGCAGTCATTTCACATGAGGTGATTGGGGAAGGTTTCACTGATATGATGACTTTTGAATGGAGACCTGAGGGAGGTGAGGGGGTCAGATCACCATAAAAAATTACTTTTTAACATTATTATTATTTTTCTTTACTATTTTCTGCTTAACCCTACTAGAAAGTAAGCTCTATGACAGTGGTGGGCAGGGGGTGGTATTCATTTTGTTAGATAATTTTAAATGTGCTCTGTTGTATTAGTTTGTTCTTGCGCTGCTATAAAGAACTACCTGAGACTGGGTAATTTATAAAGAAAAGAAGTTTAATTGGTTCAGGGTTCCACAGACTGTACAGGAATCGTGGCTGGGGAGGCCTCAGGAAACTTACAATCATGGCAGAAGTTGAAGGGGAAGTAGGCAAGTCCTACATGACTGGAGCAAGAGGAAGAGAGAGGGGGAGTTGCCACACACTTTCAAACAAGCAGATCTCATGAGAACTCACTGTCACAAGAAGAGCAAGGGGGAAGTTCACTCCCATGATCCAGTCACCTCCCACCAGGTCCCTGCTCCAGCGCTGGGGATTACAATTTGATATCAGATTTGGGCAGGGACACAAATCCCAATCATATCATATATGGAAGCACTTTTCCTGATCACAGGAATGGGGAGCTATTGAAGGAGTCAGGGCAAGTGCAGTGTCTTCATCTTTAGTGCTCTCTCTGACAGCAGTGTGGTGCAAGGGCTTGAGGGGTAACGTGCAGTAGGCACTCCATAAATGTCTGCTAAGCATTTTTAAAAGTGGTCATTCTGCCATTCACTATGAGCCATAAGAGTGGCTGGTAGAAATGCCTGTGAATGTTTAAAAACGTTATGTAGACTCTATTTCAGAATTGTGTTGACTAATGAAAAATGCCAGTTTTCCCCACCCCACACCTATCTTTCAACTGCTTTATATTTATTTCTTTATTAAGTAGAACATTCCTCAGTAAACTTTTATTTAGAGAAATTCCTCTTTATGATTTATTTGTTCTAAAGGTCGATTCTTAACTTACAAGAAAACTTGTTGAAGTGCTCTAAGTGGAAGTTTTTTTTTTAAATTTCTCTCCCGTGTCTAACTTTTATGATAGTATCTGACAACTATCTTTTTTGTTTTTGCAGAGATTGGATTTTGCTATTTTGCCAGGCTGGTCTCAAACTCCTGGCCTCAAGCGATCCTCCTGCCTCAGCCTCCTGAGTAGCTGTGATTATGGGTGTGAGCCACTGTGCCTGTCTAACACCTTTTTTGAGAAACTTTTATTTTTTTTACATATTTATTCTTGATTCATAATATTTATACATATTTATGGGGTATGTGTGATATTTTCATTTATGTATACCATGTATAATTATAAAATCAGGTGTTTAGGATACCTGTCACCTCAGACACAACATTTCTTTATGTCAGACATTTAATGTCTTCTAGCTATTTTGAAATGTATAATAAATTATTGATAACTATACTCCTACCCTACTGTGCTATAAAACACTAGAACTTATTCCTTCTATCTAACTGTATGTTTGTACCTATTAACCAGCCTCTCATTACCTCCCTCCCCAAAGCTCTGGTAACCATTATTCTACCTCTGTGAGATCAACTTTTTTAGCTCCTACATTTGAGTGAGAACATGTGACATTCGTCTTTTGGTGACTGGCTTATTTTACCTAACATAATGACCTCAGTTCCATCCATGTTACTGCAAAGACAGGGTTTCATTTTTGGGGGGTGCTGAATAGTATTCCATTGTGTGCATTTGCCACATTTTCATTATCCATTCATCCACTGATGGACACTTAGGCTGAATCCATCACTTGGCTATTGGGAATAGTGCTGCAATAAATGTGAGAAGCAGATATCTTTTTGACATAACGAGTTTGTTTCCTTTGGATGTATACCCAGTAGTGAGATTGCTGGATCATCTAGTAGTTCTAATTTTATTATAAAAATTTCTTTTAAGAAAGGGCATCTTGCCTTGTCACCCAGGCTGGAATGCCATGACATAATCATAGCTCGCTGCAGCCTGGAGCTCCTTGGTTCAAGAGATCCTTCCCACCTCAGCCTCCTGAGTAGCTGGGACTACAAGTGCACTGCACCATGCCCAGCTAATTTATATTATTGTTTTCGAGACAGGCTATGTTGGTTAGGCTAGTCTCAAACTCCTGGCCTCAAGCTTTAGCTTCCCAAGTAGTTGGGACTATAGGTGTGAGCCATCCTGCCCAGCCAGTAGGTCTATTTTAAGTTTTCAAAGAACCTCCATACTATTTTCTATAAGGGTTGTCTTAGTTTACATTCCCACCAACAGTATGTAAGAGTTCGCGCCTCTCCATGTCCTGACCAACACTTTTTGTCTTTGTGACAATAGCCATTCTAACAGGAGTGAGGTAAATATCTAATTGTGGTTTTGATTTGTATTTTCCTGATGATTAACGTGAACATTTTTTTTTTTTTTTTTATATCTATTGGCCATTCATTCAGGTCCTTTGCCCATTTTTAAATCTGGTTATCTGTGTTTTTGGTATTGAGTTGTTTGAGTTTCCTGTATCAAAATACTTCTAAATTCAGCGTGATGATGGAACATTGGTAGTTGCTTATGAGATAAAACAGACTCTTGGGTTAAAGTAAAAAGTAAAAGTTTCAGAAGTAATTTAATTTTAGGAGAAGTCATTAAAATTGGAATCATTTGTGTTTTATTTGAAAAAATTAAAATATGTTACAAATGTAAGAAACAAATGTAATACAGATATAGAAGAAGGCTGCTGAAACCACCATCTAGTCCAGGATATAGAGTTTTGGCAGTCACTCTAGAAGCTCTCTCTGCCTCCTCGCTGCCATAGCCCTCAGAGGAACCATGACTTTGTCATTGTTGTCACCTTCTTAATTTGTCATTGTTATCACCTTCTTAATTTCCTTTGTAGTTTTGTCACCCAAGTATGTATCCTTATGGTTTAATTTTGCCAGTTTATTTTTTAAATGTCTTCAAAATTTTTAAAATTTGTATTTTTAGAGACAAGGATTTTGCTTTGTTGCGCAGGTGAGCTGGGAACTCCTAGGCTCAAGTGATCCCCCTCCTCAGCTCCCTGAGTAGCTGGGACTACAGGTGCATACCACTGTGCCCGCCTTTTTATAAAAATACCTTTTAAAATCTTTTTGATCTACAGGTTTCCTCTCCACCTCTTTTTATTCCTAACCCCTCCTTTGTTTTTTTTTGTCTGTTTTTTTTTTTGAAGAAACTCAGTTGCTTTTCTTGTGGCGTTTTCCCGAAGTCTGGATTTTGCTGATTACATCTCCATAGAGTTTAAAATATTCCTCTGTATTTTCTGTAAATTGGTAGTTGAATTGAGAGGCTTAGTAAAATTCAGGATTTTTTTTTTTTTCCTGAAAGAGGAAAAGAACTTGATAGATTCTATTTTTTCATTAGGAGGCATATAATTATCTCTCTTCTTGTGAATTGAGTAGTCATTGATACTCAGTAGTGATGAACAAGTCTTGCTTTTTAAAGTGTCGTTATGAACCCAAGGATTTAAACATATCTATGTGTTTTGGCTTCATTGCAGTTGTTATTCTTCCCAGTGCTCAAAATGGCCTGTTACTGGGCAAAGAGAGTCTCTTCAAGTTGACTTCTGTGTCATTTTGCCATGATGCTAGTAATCTTTAGTAGCTTTTTGGTGTAACAAGATAGTCTAGGCTCATCTTAAACATTTTCAGTCCCAGACCTGGAGTTAGTCATTTCTCCAGTAATCCCTCCCTAGTTTCTTTTAGTAGAAAATTGTATTTCTTTTTCTTTTCTTTCTTTCTTTTTTTTTGAGATGGAATCTTACTCTGTCACCAGGCTGGAGTGCAGTGGCGCCATCTCGGCTCAGTGCAACCTCCGCCTCCCGGGTTCAAGCAATTCTCCTGCCTCAGCTGCCTGAATAGCTGGGACTGCAGGCGCGTGCCACCACACCCAGCTAATTTTTATATTTTTAGTAGAGACGGGGTTTCACCATGTTGGCCAGGAAGGTCTTGATCTCTTGTCCTCGTGATCTGCACGCCTCAGCCTCCCAAAGTGCTGGGATTACAGGCGTGAGCCACCACTTCTGGCCCAAATAGACTTTTGTTTCAGAGATATACCACTGCTCCCAGCCCGGCCAGGAAATGGTATTTCTAAACCACAGCCTGTGCAACTAGGGAGTCTATTTATTGGATAGGTCAGACTATATTAAGAACTCATTAAAAAATACTTCTAGGCTGGGCACGGTGGCTCAAGCCTGTAGTCCCAGCACTTTGGGAGGCCGAGACGGGCGGATCATGAGGTCAAGGATTGAGACCATCCTGGCTAACCCGGTGAAACCCCGTCTCTACTAAAAAACACAAAAAAAAACTAGCCAGGCGAGGTGGTGGGCACCTGTAGTCCCTGCTACTCGGGAGGCTGAGGCAGGAGAATGGCGTAAACCCGGGAGGCGGAGCTTGCAGTGACCTGAGATCCGGCCACTGCACTCCAGCCTGGGCGACAGAGCAAGACTCTGTCTCAAAAAAAAAAAAAAAAAAAATTCCTTCTAATTCAAATTCAGGGCTAAAGAGTTTTTACTTAACTTTTACAGTCTAACATCTATATCTCCTTTTCCCAACCATGTTGAAAAGCCTGGTTCTTATGTAAGTACTCTGATTTTCTCGTTTCAAATATCAGGTATTTAACTTGCTTTATCCCACATTACTGAATCTATATTATTAAAATTATATATTATAAAATGCCGTTCCTTTGGGTCTTCCATTTCTTCCCCATTTATTTCACAGTTGTAATATATCTGCATCGTCAGATCATATAGCCATTAGGTACTATACCGTCTTTCTTATAGCCTCCATTGAGTCTTAGTTCTCTAAGCAAATATGTAGTATATGCTCACCGCCAATTCTTATATCCATGTCTTTCTAGTCATTTTGGGTGTCTGAAGTTTATTCTGTAGCATAGTTGTTCTTACACCTTAGTGTGCATCGGAATTACCTGGCAGGCTTGTTAAAGCACCGAGTACTGGGCCTCACCGGCAGATTGTCTGGCTCAGTACATGTGGGATGGGGCCTGAGAATCTGTGTTTCTAACAAGTCCCCAGGTGGTGGTGATGCTACTGGTCTGGTGACCATACTTTGGTTATAGCCGTCTGTGGCCTTTATACATGGAAGATTGGCTAAGTGTAAAATTCTTTACTTACAGTTTATTTCTTTGAGTATCTTAAATATGTTACTCTATTGTCTGTAGCATAAAACATTGCTGTTAAAGTTTGGCAACTCTGTTTTTCTTTCTTTTATAAACAACTTGTCATTTTGGCTGGAAATAATTTTACTAGATTACTTATTGTGGTGGTCATTATGGGTTGATTTCCCCAGGTACGTGATGTGTTTTTTAAATATATAGTGTCAAGTTATTTTTCTGTTTCTTTGCTTTGCCCTCTTTGGCAAGTTTGTACCTTGGGAGCACTTTTTATAAACGTTTTAGATCTTCTTTGCCAACCTTTTCCATTTGTTACTTTCTTCCAATCTTTTAGATCTTAGATCTCCTTTTTCGTTTCTTTTTGACTTTGAAAAAATTTCCCCCTTTCATTTCCTGCTTCTTATCTTTATTATCTGTAGTATCTATTCAGTTGTGTTCCTTCTAGTCTGTCCTTCATTGTGAGTTTTTCTTTTGTCTGTAATTCCTGAGTTCTGCCCATTCATTTCTGAGTTTTTCTAAGTCCAATTTGTTTTCTTAATAATTTTTTTAACTTGTTAGGGTTTTCATGTTTTATGGAGATGTCTAACATTCTATTGTCTGTAGAGATGTTATTGTGCTTATTCTCTTATTTCTTATCATAACTTTGGACAGGATTTGAGTTTGGTCCTTTTCTATTACTCATTTTTATGCAAATTCATTTTCCCAAACTTTTAGAGGAGGCGTAGGTTCAAAATAGCTTTTCTGACATCATAGTTCTGGTAGTGGTTTTTAACTCAAAGTATTATTTATAAACAATTCATTCATTTTTAAGTGTACAGATTACACAACTGTAGTGTAAGTGGTAGTTTTACACAATTTTGTAACCACTATCACAGTCAAGATGTGGAAGAATACTTTTGCCCTCAAACTTTCTCATGTGCTTTTGCGGTTGGTTCCCTCCCTTCCCTTCACATCTGGCCCTAGGCAATTATTAATTTTCCACCAGTATATTTTACCTTTTACAGAATTTCAAATACAGGATATCTTACAGTATATATTAACATTTTTTTGGCTTGATTTCTTTCACAAAATACGGTATTTTTGAGATTCATTCATTTTGCTGCATACTGTTCAGTATTTGCAAATGTGACAGCTCATTTTCTCCTGGCTCTGTTCTGTAGTACTTTTGTCTTTTTAACAATTACCCTATTATCCCTTTTCTCCTCATTTTAGATTCTGTTCATAGGAGTTTTTCCTCAGTGTAAGATTTGTCCTAAAAAAGTGCTTTGCACCATTGGTTTTGTGAGTTCATAGGGCCTAGAGTTCTCAAGCCCCTTCAGGCCTTACTGTGGACTCCTTGTAGTCACTGTTATCAAATGTACAACCTGCACTCCCAATTTCAGCTCCTCAAAATATCCTACTATACTTTCCAGTGAGTACCTGGTTGCTGTTTTGTGTTGTTCCTGTTTTCCGATTGTTAGAGTTCTGTTGCTTCTGTCTGCTGCTTCTCACATGGTTGCTGATAGCATTTATGTCTTATTGTTCATCCCACCTGCTTGCATTTCAGGGTTCTTAATATCTTGAGATGCAGTCATAATGTAGTACATGTTATCTGTGGGTTTTAGTTTGGTTATTCTTTGTTTTTATGGCAGGATTTAGGGAGACAAAAACTGCTTGAATCTAACAAAAAATTATTTCAGTAAAATATTATATCAAGAAAAATACCAAAAAATTACAAATATGTGTTACATTGATGAAATGATACATTTATTTCTACTTTTCATGATGTTGAGGGAGGGAGTGTTCTGCTTTTGTGATGGGGTATAGCCGTTTGTGTTTATGGATTTTCTGTATCTTTTACATATGTCTACCACATTATTGTCTGTTGTCTTAGATTGTAAACTAAGAAAGAGTGATTGATGCGTGGCATATGCCCATGAGAATTTGTTTAACTGTTTTTGTGAAGTAAAAACAAATATATACACTATAGATTTTCTGTCATAAATCCTTCTTTCTGAATTTTAACCTAGTTGTTAAGCAAAATAGGTAATAAAGTTTCACTATTGTTTATTTATTATAGGGCATTGTAATTGAACTTTTAAATCAACTCATACGATCTCCTTGCTCAGGAAGGAAAATGATAAAAATAGAAAAAAGCTTGCTTTATTTTTGTGCTGGGGATGGTTTCAAATCTTTTTTCGGTTTTCTGTAGAGACCAAGAAAGTGTTCTGCATAGGGAGCCAAAGAAAAAAATATTGAGAAACTTTCTAAATTATCTTAACTCAGTTGTTTATAGTATAGCTTTACAGACAACTTTTTATGTACTTAGATCATTAGATATACCTACATCAATATACATAAGATAAGCTTCCAAAGGAAATACCCTTTGCTTTGGGAATACTCTTTGTAAATACTCTTTCCTATCATCTACTAATTTTCATTGTAGCACCAGTCTTTTATTTGTATAGGTCAGTGGTTCTTTAACTTTAATGTGCAATAGAGTCCCCTGGTGCTGGGCCCCTCCCAACACCTGTTTCTGTTTCAGATAAAGACAAGAGAGAGGTATGTGTACATATCTAAGAGTGAGCACAACCAAAGCTATATAAAACCTTCATGGGGAAAATTACAGAACATTACTGTTGGATATAATAGACATGAATAGAGGAATATACCAGCTTTGATAATGTGATATCTCTAAGACGTTATTTCTCTCTAAATTAATTCATTACATATCAAATCAAAATACCAATAAGGGCTGGGTGCAATGGCTGATGCCCATAATCCCAGCACTTTGGGAGGCCGAGGTGAGCAGACCGCTTGAGTCCAGGAGTTTGACAGCAGCCTGAGCAACATGGCGAAACCCCGTATCTACTAAAAATAGAAAAAAATTAGCTGGGCATGGTAATATATACCTGTAGTCTTAGCTCCTTGGGACTGATGAGGGAGGATTGCTTCACCCTGGGAAGTCGATGATGCTGCAGTAAGTCCTGATCGTACCATTACCACTGCACTCCAGCCTAGGCGACAGAGTGAAACTCTGTCTAAAAATAAATAAATAAAATAAAATAAAATAATCACAGCAAGTTTCTTGTGAAGACAGAAGATAAGTGAACCTAAAATTTACAAAGAAAATCAAAGGTCCAGGAGTAGCCAAGACAATCTTGAAGAGCAAGGTAGGGGCCTTGCCACTTTAGCTATAGATGCCAAGCCCTGGAAATTAAGAGACTGTGGTCCTGATTCAGAGATAGACAAAAAGATCAGTGGAACAGCATGGAGAAGCCAAAGACATATGTAGAAATGCAATATGCAGTGAAAGTAACATTATAAATCAGCAGAGACATATGGATGCTCTCTAATTGCTACTTTGATCATTAGTTACATGGAAAATGTAATTGTATTTATAACTTCACACTATCCACAAAGATAAATTCTGGTTAATAAATTCAGAAAGCAGATCTTAAATTTATTAGAAAATATAATAACAAAATACTTAACTGCGGTTAAAATTTTAAAAGTACATATATCTTCATGTATAAATCTTAGAAATAGTGTAAGATTGAGTCAATTTGTATGGTTAAGATAAAGTACCACTCATACAAAATGAAAAGCATGAAATGATACAGTTTTTTATAAAAAATGAAAACATGGTAATATACATCACATTCAAGATAATGTTTGCATCTTTTCTTTTACTAATTTTTTTAAAAAATTTGAGGCAGAGTTTCACTCTTACCCAGGCTGGAGTGCAGTGGTGTGATCACAGCTCACTGCAGCCTTGACCCCCCAGGCTCAAGTGATCCTCCCATGTCAGCCTTCCAAGTAGCTGGGACTATAGGCATGTGCTACCATGCCTGGCTGATTTTTGTGTTTTTTGTAGAGAGCGCCATGTTGCCCAGGCTGGTCTTAAACTCCTGAGCTCAAGCAGTCCTCTTGCCTTGGCCTCCCAAAGTGCTGGGATTACAGGTGTTGAGCCACTGTGCCTAGCCAGCGTTTCCTTCTGGAAATCGTAGAGGGATGTGATTAGGGAGGGATATGTGCAGGCTACAACTGTAACTAAAGTTTTATATTTTTAAATAAAAATGTTTTAAAGCAACATGTGACGAAACATTAACACCAAATGAATATCAAACAACAAAGAAATAGTTGAAGAAATTGTGGCATCTATATACTATAAAATATTTTTCAGCCATTAAAAAGAAGGAGTTGTAGCTAGGTCATTTTTATAGAGGGACTTTCAAGAATTATTAAGTGAAGAGAACAGGACACAGAAATATGTTTATAAAATCATCTCAGTTTTTTAATATAGTAACATAATATATAATGAGCATATATTAGATATGCTTGTGTATGACCAAAATATGAACATGAAAAAATATGGAGAGATTCATTCTAGGCTGTTAACATGAGAGATAACAGTCATGGGAGTGAGGTGCTAAAGAAAGAAGAGAAGGATGAAGGAGTAGGGAGTCAAGAAAAATAGGAAACGAAAATGCACTAACCCAGCATAATATGATTTTGTTTATGTACTCAGGCAAATTTTTATACATATTTTTAGAAGGACTGTAGAATCACTTTAAAGAGTGAGAGTTAACCTAATTTACTATATTTGACTGGAGACTGTGATAGAAACAGATTTAGCAGAAAGTCCCTCAAAGAAAGAGTTACTCAGTGCCGTATTCTGTGGCTAGAGTATTTAAACAAATAACGTAATCAAATCGAAATGATGCTTTTCAGTTTTTCTCCCTTCATATTTAGTAACATAATGGACCCTAATTTCAATGAGTTTTTCTTTTTAAATAATGATAAAGAACTCACAATGTGCTAGGTGATATAAAATAGCAGTTAATAAAAAGTATTCATTTTAATATTTTATGAAATAGAGCTTTTTGGCAGAGAAACTTTAGCTCTTTCTTTCTCTTTCTTCAACTTGGGAAAGAATAAGGAATAAATATCTTTTTTCCAAGACCTAAATACCAGCATTTCATGATAATAGACAAGTTATCTTTGAAATTTTCCCTTTTTCTTTCAGTGTGCAGGATGACAGAATTCGAGTTGAAAGGATGGATAACATTTATTTTGAATACAGCCACGCTTTCCAGGCAGTTACAGAGTTTTATGCAAAAGACACAGTTGACATCAAAGGTAAATATTTTCCCCGTAGGTCCTGAAGTTGAACAGATTGGAAATTTGGATAAAGGGCATGAGTATGATTCTCAATTTAATGACATCTAGGTTGTTACTATAAATATGTGGGAGAAGAAGATCTCACTGTTGTTGTGCTCATCAGAAACACTATTGCACTGCAGTCCCAGCTACTGGTTAGGCTGAGGCAGGGGAGGATCACCTGAGCCCAGGAGTTTGAGGCTGCAGTGAGCTGTTATCACGCCATTGTAGTCCAGCCTGGAGTGAGACCCTGTCTCCTAAAAACAAAAAGAACCATTGCAGCTTTTTAAAAAATTATGACCAGCTAATAACTTGATGGTTTTGACATATTCATTACAGTAGAAGGAGTTTTGACCATCTTTCCTTTTTGCTTATCTTTAAAGATGGCTCATTAGTATCTTTGTATTTTGTAGACTGTTTGGATGATAAATATTCTGATGAAGACTAGCATTTTGAAATGTTGATTGCCAAAATTAAAACACCAGAATGTTAGTGACAGGGTTGAAATATGTTAGGTAATCATTATTTGTCTAATTCACATGTCCACAGTCAGGCATTAATGCTTACTTTCATTTGTACCTCACATTCCTGCCAGTCCAGCTTATGTTAGGGTCCATTTTGTGGATGGTGAGGTGAATAGACATTTTCCCCCTTGGCATAAACTTGGCTTCACTCTGATCTTCATCAGACCCCATATGGAGGAAATTTATCCCTGTCACATGCTAGAGAGCGTTCGTCATCAGCTCCCGATCACTGCTCCATTTAAACATCAGTATCTGGTTAGCATTTCCTTGCATCTAGGCATCAGTGTCTTGTTAGCATGTCTCTTAATTTCGTGATGCCTTCGTCAAATTGAATCAAGTGTCTGAGCATGTATCCTACTTCTTTTTATTTTTTTCGATAAGGTCTCACTCTGTCACCCTGGCTGGAGTGCAGTGTCGTGATCTCAGCCCACTGCAACCTCTGCCTCCTGGACTCAAGCAATCCTCCCACCTCAGCCTCCCAAGTAGCTGGGACTACAGGCATGCACCACCACACCCAGCTAATTTTTGTATTTTTTTTATAGAGGTGGGGTTTTGTCATGTTCCCTAGGCTGGTCTTGAACTCCTGGGCTCAAGCGATCCTCCCACCTCAGCCTGCCAAAGTTGCTGGGATTACAGGCATGAGCCACAATGCCCAACAAAGTGTACCCCACTTCTAACACCAGTATTCAGTATTACCAGGGGGTCATCTTATGTTCAGCTAAAGACCTGATTAAATCCCAAGACTACGATGACCCATTCGTGGTATCAGATTTACTTAAAAGACATGGGCCAGAAAACACACCTTGCAAGTGGAGCTTGTGTTCCCCTTAGTGGGAGAGTCCTCACAGCAGTCTTTGTGGCAGTGCCCTGGAGAGTAGTATGAAGGAAGGAGACTCACATCGAGTGAGCGTAAGCGCCACCCTGGCTTAGAAGCTCCATGCCCTTGAGGAGACCGTATTTCTTGCTGCAGTCTCTGCAGAAGACATGCCCGGTTGCAAAAGTCAGTGCACTGAGAGAAGGCCAAAGCTCTGAAGTCAGGTATTTATAATTCTTCTCAGTCCAGATATAATGTACTGATATTTGGTCATTTTTACCACAGGCAGTGCTACTTCTAACACATTGATACACCATCTTAATCACATTTTCTGGGGAACAAAGCTAGAAAGTTAAAAGAAAATAAAATTCTCAGTGGAACGGAAAGGTGTTGTTAGCACTTCATTTACACTCTGGTTTTATAAACACCTGTAGTTAAAATTAATAAGATATTTTATATTACTGATTTGTAGAGAACATCTTGTAATATATATATATATTTACTTTTAAAAGTAATTAATGCTTATTGCAAGAAAGTCAAACAACATAGTCGTATATAAAGAAAAAAGTAAAGTGCCTGCCCTCAAACTTGTCCTCTGCCCTTGCCACTTATATGTCGGAGGGATTATCATTAAAATTTGGCATATATCCTTGTGTAAAAATCCACACATCCACACATAAATGTACACACATAGTTCTCTGTATTTGTTTATCATAGCTGGGATTTATTCGTTCAGCTAATTTTTTTGAATGCTTATTTTATATGCGAGGCATTGGGCATACAACAAGGAATAAAACAAACAAAAATTCCTGCTCTTTTGGAGTTTACATTCTAATGGTGAGAGATGGACAATAAAGTAAACTAGTGTGTTAGAAGGTGATATATGCTATGAAAAAAATAAGGCAGGGGAGTGGGTTGAACTTTTAAATAGGATGGTGAAGAAAGGCCTCACTGAGAAACGGCACTTGAACGAAGATTTGAATAGAGACTGAAGGAGTTAAGGGAAAAAGCCACATAGATGTGAAGAAACAGTATTTCAAGCGGAGACAACAGTAAGCACAAAATATCTTAAGGTAGGAGGGTGCTTGGCATGTTTAAGGAATAGCAAGTAGTCTGTGTGCTGGAGCAGAGTAACTGATGGGGAGAACATTAGGAGGTGAGCTCAGAAATAAGAGATGGCAGGCAGATTGTGTAGGGTCACTGTAAGGACTTTGGCTTCTACTCTCAATGAGTTGGGGGATGTTGGAGGACTTTGGGGCAAAATAGTCTAATGATCTGATATACATTTTAAAAAGAATTACTCTGGCTGCTCTGTTAAGAATACCCTGTAGGGTGCAAGGATGAAGCAGTGAGACCAGATGGAAAGCTGTTGCAGTGTTTGTGGTGAGACATGAAAATGATCAGACAACTTTTTTCCCCCACTTAGCAACATATTATAGATGGCCTTCTATATCAGTGCAGATAACTGGAAGTCATTCCATTTAGTTGGTACATAATAACCAGGATTTACCAAGCTTTACTTAAGTACCATGCTGTTAATGTTGATTTAGGTGGCCTCTAGTTTTTTTAATACTCCAAAAGATTTTTCAAGTCACCTTCTTGTACACACATCCTCGACATGCAGTTTGGAGTATTTCTAGGCAAAAGGGATGGACATTTTATGTTTTGAAAAAATATCCTGTTCTCCAAAAAAGGTTCATTCCACCATCAGAAAAATGCCCTTTTTTTCCATGCCCTGGGTATTAGTAATGATTTACATTTTTCCAAAGGTCAATTTTAGGAGATATTGTCTAAATTACTATTTCAATAACCATAAAGTTTTACTTAAAATTTGTGTTTCATAATGGTAATAAGTTAATGATTCTATTTATTACATTTTTGAATTTGATTAATTAAAATTTTTTTTTAATAACAAGTTAATATATTCTGTTTTCTAGGTTCTCAAATTATTTCTGGCATTGTTAACTTAGAGAAGCCTGTGATTTGCTCTTTGGCTGCCATCATAAAATACCTCAAAGAATTCAACTTGGAAAAAATGCTCTCCAAACCTGAGTGAGTGATTCCTCCAAAATTACAAAAAGGGGGAGGCTATATTATGAACATTTCTTAAGTTGAATTTGGTAGTACTATACTTAGAGAAGCTTGCCTGCTATTGGTAGAATACTAGGGTGCAAGGATGAGCTGTTTGGTATTGTTGCTGAAGAATATTAAAAATATATTGATAGAATTCTGGCAAATAAATTGTATTCATGGTAGCTATTTGATATATTATAGTTTTGACTACAAAACTGTGCTTTATACTAACTGGATCCAGAAATAGTATTAAAAAGCATTCATAAAATTTTACCACCTTTCTTATTCTTGGTTTCATTTCTTATTTCATAGACCATAAAGTTAGAGAGAAAAGGGCCAGCTGCTAACACAGCTTTTTACAAGAGTGATTAACTGTGGATTTTGGAAATTTAAAAGCTCACAATTGACATTCTAGGAAAATACTTGCTTAATAACCAGTGGAACAGAAAAAAGTAGTAGGATACTTTGGCTCTGTCAAGAATCACCCTCCATTATATTGATCCGGGATACATCAGCTCTGTCCCATTCTAGAAGGTGGGAGGGGAGATGGGTGCTATCTCAGCAAAATGACAGAATATAAATTAACTAGGAAACAAGGAAGTGGTGCTGGTTCAAGGTTGCTGGAGAGAGTCGAAGAAAGGCAGGTTCCTTGGGGTTCTTTTTGTAATGTCTTTGATGTGTGTTCTCCCGTGTGGTACTAGAACAGAGTATCATTTCTCTGGAAACAATTTTATCCTATTTAAAAGCAATCTAAATGCCCATCAGGGATCTTTGTGCTATATTCATGCAATGTAATGTTATACAGCAGTGAAAATGAATGAACTAGAGCTATTAATATATGACCAATACTTAAATTTCATGAACAGTATATTAAGCCAAAAATAAAGTTGCTGAAGGCCACACAGTACCTACCATTATATGAAGTTAGAAACATGTGAAATCGTACTCTATACTGCTTAAGAATATATATGTACTTAGGGAATAAGTGAAAACATGCAGGGGAGTGACAGAAAATTCAGAAGCAGGGTTTCTTCCAGGAGGAAGAAGGGAAAGGAGTAAAGATTGGGGATGGATGTGGCATAGTGGAGTTCAACTGATGTTTCATTTCTGAACCTGGGTATTGCATTAATCTGGACATTTTTTAGTGTGGCCAAAATGTTTTATTTTAAAACGTGTCAGCCCGGCATTATACCCTCATTGGATTCTACTTTAAGCTCCAAAAATAAACTTATTAAAGAGATCAGTCTATATGGTTGGCTGTGTTGGGGCTTCTTAAAAAAGGGGTGACAAGTTACCTACCAGTTTGACTTGTTAATGATAGGGACCCTGTAAGTGAGGTAGAATTAGTGATAAATAGCTTGCCCATTAAGACTTGTGTTTCTGTTCTATATCACCAAGCAAAGAAGTATTAATGTTGGAGTAAGGAAACTAGCTTAAAAATCAGGCCCTGGTGTGTTCAGAAGCAAATGAATTTGGACCTGGAAAGATGTGTCCTCCCTATATATATATATATATATATATTTTTTTTTTTTTTTTCTTTTTCTTTAGATGGAGTCTAGCTCTCTTGCCCAGGCTGGAGTATAGTGGTGCGATCTCAGCACACTGCAGCCTCCACCTCCTGGGTTCAAGCAATTCTCCTGCCTCTGTCCCCCGAGTAGCTGGGATTACAGGTGCATGCCACCACGCCCAGCTAATTTTTTGTATTTTTAGTAGAGACAGGTTTGGCCAGGCTGTTCTTGAACTCCTGGCCTCAAGTGATCCGCCTGCCTTGGCCTCCCAAAGTGCTGGGATTATAGGCATGAGCCTCTGCGTCCGGCCTGTCTTCCTCATATTTAATTCAAAGTAAGAATAATACCAAACAATAAAACAAGATGTCTATATATACTGAAATTAAAATAGCATCTTTTCAAATTACCTGAAGGTTAACCTCTTGATAAATTGAAAGAAGCTGAACTTTTTGCCTCTTATAATTGATGGTGGAGGATGGTCAGGAAACTGGCTCTACTAGTGACTTAGTGTATGATATAATGTACCTGTTGGGTACTTCCATGGAGCCAAAGCCAAAAGACATAAAGTGCTCCCCTTTGAATATATTCCCAGCATCCAGCATAAGCCTGGCACCTAGTAGGCTTTTATTATATATTATTATTATTATTATTATATAGTATTAATACAGGATTAATGAAAGAAGGAAGGAATTCTTTGTTCTGTGAGGGTGTATTTCACTGGAAATTGCCAAAAGGTCATTGGAAACCAAGATTAATTAATGAAGATGGTGATCAAACTGGTACTCTAGTTTTGCTTAAAAACGAAATGTTGTGTTTATGAGTGGCATGTAATTTGACTCTGAAGATCATTCTAAAAGAGTAATTCTATAGTTCTTATATTTTGCAAAAATAATGTTGCTGCCTTTTTTTTTTTTTTTTTTGAGACAGAGTCTCGCTCTGTTGCCCAGGCTGGAGTGCAGTGGCATGATCTTGGCTCATTGCAACCTCCGCCTCCCGGGTTCAAGTGATTCTTCTGCCTCAGCCTCCCAAGTAGCTGGGACTACAGGCACGCACCACCACGCCTGGCTAATTTTTATATTTTTAGTAGAGACGGGGTTTCACCATATTGGCCAGGCTGGTCTCGAACTTCTGACCTTGTGATCCACCCCCCCCCCCCCCGCCCCCTGGCCTCCCAAAGTGCTGGGACTACAGGCGTGAGTCACCGCACCCGGCTGCTTCTTAAGGTGATTACTTTGGAAAAATGAATTTTCTCCTTGTAGATGAAAAATTCAGTTGCATTACTTTATAAACATACCTTATGCTGCTGAAGTTTTGGACTTTTATTTCAAAAGCTGTGTTATCAAGGGGAAAATAAAGTTCACTTGAATTGACTTGTTTAGCAAATTCTTTCACAAACATTGCTGCATGTTTCATTAAAATCGTGATACGTATTTATTTAAAGGCCCTTGTGCCATTACAGTAGAATTTTAGGTAGTTTGAGAAAATATGCCATTTCAGGAATTGTTCTTAAGGATGATTTAAGTAAAGTTATGTTAAGGCAGACTTGAGGTTCTAAAGTTATTTTGAGAGTTTAAGTTTGTTTCAAAGAAAAATAGTGTAACAAAATAGGCCGGGCGCAGTGGCTCAAGCCTGTAATCCCAGCACTTTGGGAGGCCGAGACGGGTGGATCACGAGGTCAGGAGATCGAGACCATCCTGGCTAACACGGTGAAACCCCGTCTCTACTAAAAACACACACAAAAAAACTAGCCGGGCGAGGTGGTGGGTGCCTGTAGTCCCAGCTACTCGGGAGGTTGAGGCAGGAGAATGGCGTAAACCCGGGAGGCGGAGCTTGCAGTAAGCTGAGATCCGGCCACTGCACCCTAGCCTGGGCGACAGAGCGAGACTCCATCTCAAAAACAAACAAACAAACAAACAAACAAACAAAATAAATAGAATGTGAGGGTGTTAGATATTTATTATGACAGAATTAACCTGATGCCTAAATTTATGAAATTCAAAGGAATCAACTTTTTGTTGTTAGAAGTGAGTGCTTTTGTCATTTTGAATAGTTTTTATTTGGAGTGGTCACAACTTCAAAAAGATATTGGAAATTTCAGGAAAGAGTGAGAAAATCCACCCAAGATAAACTGTAAAACCTTTTTTTTAAAGAAAACTTCTTATGATAACAGAATGATAACATGTGGTGATTACCTTTACTTACTAGTGAAAGAAATGGCTTAATATATAAGCTGCTCTAATGACATCTAATGGCTAGCAGCCAGGGATGCTGCTAAACATCCTAAAATGCACAGGATATCCCTACGGAACACATTATTTGGCCCCAAATTTCAACACTCCAAAACCAAACAAGTATATTACAAGAAAACGAACCACAGACCTGTGTCTTTTCATTATAGACATAAAAATCCTCAGTGAAATGTAAGTACATGGAATCAGAAATATATAACAAATGATTATACATCATGACTATTGGATTCATTTCAGGCATATAGGTTTGGTTTAAAAATCTGGAAACCAATTAATCTAATCTCGCTTATCAAAAACTACATGATAGTCCCAATAGACAGGAAAAGCTCTTTGTAAGATTCAACACCCCTTCATAATAAAAACGCTGAAAAAATTACGACTAACGTGGAACTTTCTTGACCTGACAATGGACATTTAAGAAAACCTCACAGACATTAAACTTATCTGTTGTTAAGATACAGGATTCCGGCCGGGCGCGATGGCTCACGCCTGTAATCCCAGCACTTTGGGAGGCCAAGACAGGCGGATCACGAGGTCCGGAGATTGAGACCATCCTGGCTAACATGTGAAACCCTGTCTCTACTAAAAATACATAAAAATTAGCTGGGCGTGGTTGTGGGCACCTGTAGTCCCAGCTACTAGGGAGACTGAGGCGGGAGAATAGCATGAACCCAGGAGGCGGAGCTTGCAGTGAGCTGAGATCACGCCACTGCACTCCAGCCTGGGCGACAGAGCGAGACTCCATCTCAAAAAAAAAAAAAAAAAAAGATGCAGTAATCCTCAGATCACTCTCTAAGTTCAATGCAATTTTTGTATCAAATCCTAGCTGGCTTTCTTGGAGAAATTGACAGGCTGATCCTAAAATTCATAGGATTCATATCTCTGTTTCAAAACTTGCTACAAAGTGAGTAATCAAGACAGTGTGGAGGATGGGGTTAAAAGAAAAGACAGTGTGGAATTGGCATAAGCACAGACATATGATCAATGTGATAGAATTGAGAGTCTAGAAATAAACTTATGGACATTTGATTACTGACAATTCAGTGGAGAAAGAATAGATTTTTTTCAAACAAATGGTGCCAAGCTAGCTGTCTGTGCAAGAGAATGAAGATGGAGCCTTACTTCCTGTCATATTTGAGTTTGGAAGATAACTCAAAATGGACCAAAGACCTGTTATGAGTTAAAACTGTTACACTCTTTGAAGAAAACATAAGTCTAAATCTTTGTAACCTTGAATGAGGCAAGAATTTCTTAAGTATGACATCAAAAGCACAAGTGAGAAGAGCAAAAATAGATACGTTGAACTGTGTCAAAATAAAAACTTTTATTCTTCAAAGAACACCATCAAGAAAGTGAAAAGACAACCCATTGAATAGAAGAATTTTTGCAAATCATATATCCAGTAAGGGACTTGTATCTAGAAAATATATATATATATAAAAGTCAGTGGTAAAAAGATAACTCAGAAAATGGACAAATGATCCATATAGGTTTTTCTCCAAAGAATATATGCCAACAACCAAGAAGCACATGAAAAGATGCTCAACATCATTAAGCATCAGGTA
Organism: Papio anubis; assembly: GCF_008728515.1. Classification (NCBI taxonomy): domain Eukaryota; kingdom Metazoa; phylum Chordata; class Mammalia; order Primates; family Cercopithecidae; genus Papio; species Papio anubis. Next base: position 73,652,039 of record NC_044980.1, read on the forward strand.
AATTCACATCAATGCCATTGTTAGATACCACTTTATACCCACTAGGATGGCTATAACTATGAAAAAAAAAAAAAGGTATTGTCTGGGATGCAGACAAGTTAGAATCCTTGTACATTGCTAGTGGGACTGTAAAATGGTACAGCCATTTTGGAAAACAGTCTGGTAGTACCTCATGACATTTACTATGTGATCTAGCAATTCCACTAGATGTTACTTAAGACAATGAAAATATGATGTCCACATAAAAAGTTACACAAATGTTCATAAGAGCATTAGTCATAATAGCCAAAAAGTAGAAACAACCCTAACATCCATCAACTGAAGAATGGATACCTAAAATGTGTTATATGCATACAATAGAAGGTTTTTCAACCATAAAAAGGAATGAAGTACAGATACATGTTGCAACATGATGAACCTCGAAAATATTATGGTAGTTGAAAGACATCAGTCACAAAAAGTCTCGTATTGTCTGATTCCATTTATATGAAATATCCAGAATAGGCAAATCCATAGAGATAAAGATTAGTGGTTGCCTAGGGCCCTTGGGTTGTTGGGGGGAATGGAGAGTGATTACTAATGAGTATAGAGTTTCTTTTTGGAGTGATAATATCTAGAATTACATGGTGGTGATGGTTGGCCAATTTTAATATACTAAAGACCACCTAATTGCACATTCCAAGTGGGCGAATTGCATAGTATGTGAATTATATCAATAAAGTTGACACACACACACACACACACACACACACACTCTTATCTTTTAAATGTCAGTAGTGCTGAGATTGAAAAATCTTTGTCTCTATTTTAGTTCCATTCTTAAGGCAATATCCTTCTGAGGCTTATACCCAATGCGTCATGTATTTTGAGGTATTTCTACTCTGGTTGGAGAGTGTTCCAAGCTCTTTGTGAACTTTGGTCACTGTTCACTACTAATTTCTGGTGGTTATTTACCAGGTCCCACAGAGGTTCCTAAACAACTTTGAGGACTGGTATTTGGCAAGAGTTGAGGTGACCCTTCAGCAGATCTCTGGAGCTCCCTCTATGTGCAGCTCTGTTATCTGGCATTCTGTCTCACAAATTATAGTTTCCCTGCCCCCACCAAGGAGGCAGTCATGTTGTTTGCCTCATTTGTTTTTCGTCTCTCAGGGATCACAGTTCTGTGCCAAACCTACCTGAAAAGTTTTCCCCCTCATATGTTTTGTCCAGTTTTCTCATTGTTTATGGTTGGAGGACATTTCTCATGCAGTTAATTTTTTATGATTGAAAGCAAAGGTCAGGTGGCACAATTAAACACTGCACAGAACACTGCACAGAAAGAACAGAAGAGGAAGGCTGGAGAAAAACATTCTATTAAGTTTAAAACATGATTGCCGGCCAGGTGTGGTGGCTCATGCCTGTAATCTCAGCACTTTGGGAGGGCAGGGTGGGCTGATCACCTGAGGTCAGGAGTTCGAGACCAGCCTTGCCAACATGGCGAAACCCCGTCTCTACTAAAAATACAAAAATTAGCCAGACATGGTAGCGGGTGCCTGTAATCCTAGCTATTTGGGAGGCTGAGGCAGGAGAATGGTGTGAGCCTAGGAGGCAGAGGTTCCAGTGAGCAAGATCATGCCACTGCACTCCAGCTTTGGTGACAGAGTGAGACTTCATCTCAAAAAAAAAAAAAAGGTCGAACATGGTGGCCCACGCCTGTAATCCCAGCACTTTGGGAGGTCAAGGCTATCGGATTGCCTGAGCTCAGGAGTTCAAGACCAGCCTGGGCAACACGGTGAAACCCCATCTCTACTAACATACAAAAAAATTAACCAGGTGTGGTGGTGGGCACCTGTAGTCCCAGCCACTCACTCTGGAGGCTGAGGCAGGAGAATTGTTTGAACCTGGTAGGTGGAGGTTGCAGTGAGCTGACATCGTACCACTGCACTCCAGCCTAGGTGACAGAGCGAGACTCCATCTCCAACAAAACAGAACAAAACAAAAACAGAAGAGGGAGATGTATGAAGTTAGAAAAGCTGTCCTAAACATTGCCCGTGTTCTAAAACTTCAGGAAAGTTAATCTTCACTTAAAAATTAGCAATGGGAAAAGAACCAAGTTCAAATTTCTTACAAAATTATTATGAGAAGAAAGAGAATAAGGAGTAGGATGTCATTACAGATAATGTGTACATGCCAGAAAAACATGCTCACAGATGAAATAAAAATGACGATCTGGCTGGGCGCAGTGGCTCACACCTGTAATCCCAGCACTTTGGGAGGCCGAGGCTGGCAGATCACCTGAGGTCAGGAGTTTAAGAACAGCCTGGCCAACATGGTGAAACCCCATCTCTCCAAAAGTACAAAAAATTAACTGGGCATGGTGGCGGGTGCCTGTAATCCCAGCTTATTCGTGAGGCTGAGGAGGGAGAATTGCTTGAACCCAGGAGGCGGAGGTTGCAGTGAGCCGAGATTGCGCCATTGCGAGACTCCGTCCCACCTGTCCCACCCGTCCCCCCCACCAAAAAAAAAAAAAAAATCTGTTTTAAAATGAGCTAAAAGACACTAAAAAAAATGATACTAGATGTGAAAGAACATCAATGAGCAGTATGAAAGCTTAGAAATGAGGTGATAGGATTTAAGAAAGAAGTATAAAGAAAAAGATCAATTTAGGACTGAAACGTAAACTTGAAAGAATATAGCAACGAATAAATGTAATACATATAGTTTTAGAGAAGTAGAATTTAAAAAGAAGGATGTGCAAAAAACTAACATAGCAGGCTTGATCACAAAGCTTTCCTTAGAAAGGCCATCCTGCAAGTGTGGCCCTTGACTGGAGTCTGGGACCTTGAATTTCGGAAGAGTTTTCACCATTTCCTGATGAGAGTGCCTCACTGTGCCTTAACTGTTTTTGCAGACAGCGTGGTTTATGCTGATCACCTACTTTCTCAGAGCTGGAATTTTGGTACATGGTGGGGAGACAGTGTCTATGGGACCAGTCTGGCATACAAATCATGGGTACTGAGTCTCTAATGAGCTTCCCTGGTGGACAACATTTCACACGTGTTGTTACAATTCATTGCTGGGGAAATTAAGTGCATCCTGTGTGACTCCGCCTGGAGAGGATTCTTGGATGCCCGGTTCCCCCTGGACTTTGCCTTAGGCACCTTTTCCTTTGCCTGATTTTGCCTTGCATTCTTTCACTGTAGTAAATCATAGCTCTTAGTATTATTCTGTGTTGAGTCCTGTGTATCCTCCTTGAATCACTGAACCTGGCAGCGGTCTTGTGGACTCAACATACACTTTTCTCATTATTTGCCTTTCTAATGGGCTTATTGGCAGGATTTAGGAATGCAAAGTTAGTCATGTTGTTTAATTACAAATCAATTGTAAGTAAATCTACAACCCTGAAGTTTTGTAATATAATACAATTTATATTTTATAAATCACATTAACTGCCGAAAAGTTAGACAAATGGTGAATTTATGAACTCTGAAAACTGTACATACAGAAATATTTTCAGCAATAGATTTCATGTGTTATATGGTAGTTTTTTGGTCATTGTTTCCATTTTAAAATGGTATTTAAATAAATTCTGTACCCTTATTGCCTTTGTCTAAGTTAAAAAGATTGGTTTTCTTTTTTTTTTTTTTAAGCAGGGTTAGAGTAATACAGAGTCAATTTCTCTGTCCAGCTTTTGGCAAAGATGTTTCCCTCCCATTATTGAGGGAAAAAAAAGCATCTATTATATTTTTGGTGTCTGAAATATTGATAAACTATTTTCCCATGTTGTATATAAGATTTCTATGCAGGTTCACACAGCATGAATTCTAGCCAGACGTTGTTGGTGAGTTTCAAAGCACATAGAGTTTGTCTTCTTCCACAAGGATAAATAATTTAGAATTGCTTGAATGTTTCAGGTCAGTGATCAGATACTATTGGATACTTAAGGATGCTGGTAGATATAACCCTTAGTTCAAAAATATATATAATTCTAATGGAAATAGGTGCTAACAGAAGGAAATTTCATTTCTATTGGGAAGGAAGACTCCAACTCCAGAATACTTAAATTTATACTTATAAATACTTATGAAATATATGGTAACTCAAGAAGCGTGGTTAGTCCTTCTTGTAGTTGCTTGATAATTATTCTAGATGGGAATCAGTCTGATTTAAGATTGCCCAGTGGTTGATCTTTTATTAAAGTCAATGTAGATATCAGTTTTAAAAAACAGCATCTAATTTGAAATTTAGATTACTTGTTTAGTAAGGGCAAAAAGAAAAAACAAAAACACACATAGCAAAAAGAAAACACAGAAAACACCCACAACCAACCAAATAAAAAATCACACACATAACACATTAATACTTACATTAATACCATTAATTAAAATAACCTATACCTGTGCTCTCTAAAGGTTGTGAGCTAACTCAAAAACCAACTTGGTTGTTCACAGTTACTGGTTTCTTTTTGATATTGTAGATATTGCGTAATTATATGTAGATGAAGGCTGTAAGCCTTCTACCCCACCCGCTGTGTACCAGGTAGTGGGTTAATTCAAACTGAATTCTGCCACTCATTTAGATACTTTTTAGCAAGCAGGCACAAAAACAGTCATGTAAACTCTTCTCTAGCTCTATGAAATTCCAATTCTGTCTTTTTGGTATTCTGTCAGTACCTTGTTTCAGTGGTTCAGTGTTCATGTGAGGGAGGAGGCAACTGGGCAGTATTTCTGGACAGCCCACAAACTTCCATACCACAGTGAAAAATTATGTCTTACACATCTGTTGTTGACAGAAGATAAAGGCAGCTAGCTGAGATGCTTTTAGGAAAGGCTGCTAGATTGTGGTTTCTTGATTAGTCTCATGCCAACTGTTACGGCCTGAATGTTTGTGTCCTTCAAAATTCACATGTTGAAACCTAATCACTACTGTGGAGATATTAAGAAGGGCCCTTTTACTAAGTGATTAGGTTATGAGGGCAGAACGTTTGCAAATGGGATTAATGCCCTTAAATTAATAGAAAAGACTTAAAGGAACTGTTTGCCCCTCCTCCATGTGAAGACACACAGAAGGTGCCATCTATGGAGACTGCGCCCTCACTAGACACCAAATCTGCTGGCACCTTGATCTTGGACTTGACATCTTCCAGAACTCTGAGCAATAAAATTCTGTTTACAGACTGCCCATTCTGAGGTATTCTGTTATAACCCAAATGAACAAAGATGCCAACTAAGCACCCTTCTAGAGTCGATGTCTGATTAGGGCACTAACATGTTAACTAGTCACTCCTAGGATGGACTTAGTTAAACCTAATTGTCAGAACAGCGAAAGTAAGGACTCATATCTAAACATATGGGTAACTGGTTAGATACCAACTCAGAGCCCAGGCTATCAGCCGAACTTCCAACTTAGATCTTTGACCATGAATTCAAGTGAGCTCTTGTCAGCTACATAGCCAATCACTGCCTAACTGTTTCTTCCTGTAAATAATGTTTTACATTTTATAACTATCTGGCTGTTTCACAGACAGTTCTGGAGCTTTGTGATTCAAAGGGAAAAAAATAAAGCCAACCTGGTTTTCCCATAGGAAGATGGCAGACATTTGTAGGGCATCTACTGTCCGCTGAGCCCTACAGGTGGTACAAAATGAATTAAGACATAATTCTTGCCTTCAGGGAGCTTACATCTATTAAGGAAGGTAGAGGCACAACCTAAATTGCTGTAATTCAAGACAAATTAAGTTAACTGCTACAAGAGGGAGAGAAAGGGCCGAACACCTGTTATCCTTCAGTTTTGGAATTGCTTCCCTCTGAAAATCATTAACAGATTATCATTCTTTGGAAGCTAGCTCAAACCTGTCACAGATACATTACACCACCAAAGGACAGCATTCAGTTACTAGGCAACGTTCCTAATTTGAGGTAAAGTATTTCTCTTTTCCAGGGCTTTGGGGCCTTAGTCAAAGGAGTCATCTAGAAGTGAAGGAATCTCTTTTGGGTACTGGTTTTTCGGGCTCTGATTTTAGGTTCTCTAAAGTTCTGGGTGATGGCTTGTTTTCTTAACTCGGGAAACTGGACGTTACCTAAAATTACAGCTATGAGAAGGGCGGTTAGGTTTATAGCACAAACACTTATGCCTTTCTTTTGTTAAATAATTTAGTGACCTGCTGTTATTTTCCTTGCCTTTAAAAATAAGCTCTCAAGCCTGTAAGGGCTATTGACAGAAACATCTAAGGACTGGCTGATAAAGGAAATTGAATTACTGCATTAGTACTGCATTGATTAGTACTTCTTAACACGAATTGGAATTGTACATACATTTATTAGTCATGCTGTAGCTCATTCTCAAATCTTTTTGAAATTTATTGAAATTCTAATTTGTTTTGGATAGATACAGGGACAATAAGGAGAGTGTGAATGCTTTCACTGAGTTTAAGGAAGTAACAGTGTTTTATACCCACTAAATGTGGCCATGGTAATGTGTGTTTTTTTTCTTTTCTTTTGGAGACGGAGTCTCACTCTGTCACCCGGGCTGGAGTGCGGTGGCACAATCTCAGCTCACTGAAACCTCCGCCTCCCGGGTTCAAGCGATTCTCCTGCCTCAGCCTCCTGAGTAGCTGGGACTACAGGCGTGTACCACTACGCCCTACTAATTTTTGTATTTTTCATAGAGACGGGGTTTCATCATGTTAGTTGGCCAGGATGGTCTCAATCTCTTGACCTCGTGATCCACCTGCCTCGGCCTCCCAGAGTGCTGGGATTACAGACGTGAGCCACTGCTCCCAGCCGCATGTGTGTTGTTAATTACAGAGAAAATAACACTTGTTGCATATGTTAGAATCTTTTTTTTTTTTTTTTTTTTTTGCCGAGATGTAGCCTTGCTCTGTCTCCCAGGTTGGAGTGCAGTGGCGTGATCTCAGCTCACTGCAATCTCCACCTCCCATGTTCAAGCGATTCTTGTGCCTCAGCCTCCTGAGCAGCTGGGACTGCAGGTGCGTACCACCATGCCTGGCTAATTTTTATATTTTTTAGTAAAAACGAGGTTTTGCCATGTTGGCCAGGCTGGTTTCAAACTCCTCACCTCAGGTGATCGGCCTGCCTCGGCCTCCCAAAGTGCTGGGATTACAGGTGTGAGCCACTGCGCCTGGCTTAGAATCTTGATTAAAAGTATTTATCAAGATGATCTCATGCTAAAGAATAAGGAGGACAGTTTTAAGTATCTTGACATATTTTTCTAGCTGATCACACAGCTTTTCATGAAGATATGACCACTGTGCTTGGCTAATCAAGACCATGTTTGGTTCTATTCCTAGAGCAAAACCAAAACAAAATGTTGTTACCATTACTTCCCTTTCCCGTTCTTGTTTTTCGTGTTAGAGTAACTATCCTTGTCTTGCATCAATCTACTTAACAACACCAGTGTTAATGGAATACAACAGCCTGATGAATTTTCATTTTGCTCCTTTTGTTTGATTTCCTATCAGAATGCTAATGTTTGCCGTAATGTAGCCGGAATGTTTCTAGTTCCTGAATTAATTTTTTATTTATGCATTTACGTCTAGTCTAATTGTATTTGATTCTTTTACAGGAATTTTAAACAGCTATCAAGTAAAATGGAATTTATGACAATTAATGGAACAACATTAAGGAATCTGGAAATCCTACAGAATCAGGTCAGGCAACCATAAGGGCTAGTTTATTATAAAGGGTTTTGGAAAAACTTCTGAGTAAGGCGACGGTCTGTTTTTAGAGATGCAGGTGAAAATGTAGTGTCTTTAGCTGACTGCGCTATTAGTTGATAACTGTAGCACTTTTTGGAGAATGAACTGTACATAATATTTCTCTGGGGTTTTTTTTGGGAAATGATGGAGCTGTCCTTTTTAATGACTGAGGGGCATGCTTATCCTGACAATTTCTGTAACGTCATCTCTATATCAGGTAGTTTTTTGGACAGGCATTGTCACTGAAAATTAATATGAAGTGGATTTTTTTTTTTTGTCTACTTGGTTATATTTTTTCTATATACCTTTAACTTTTTGTTGAAAAGTTTGCAGTCTTATTTCATTATTCAGGTTATAAAACAGGTTTCTGGGATGTTCATTTTGACTGTAAGATTTATAACATTTCAGTTCACAAACTTTTTTTTTCTTCTTCTTGGAGACGGAGTCTCGCTCTGTTGGCCAGGCTGGATTAAGTGAAGGGACACCATATTGGCTCACTGCAACCTCTGCCTCCCAGGTTCAAGTGATTCTTCTGCCTCAGCCTACTGAGTAGCTGGGATTACAGGCACCCATCACTACGCCTGGCTAATTTTTGTATTTTTAGTAGAGACGGGGTTTCGCTATGTTGGCCAGGCTGGTCTTGAACTCTTGACCTCAGGTGATCCACCTGCCTCGGCCTCCCAAAGTCCTAGGATTACAGGCGTGAACCAACACACCTGGCCTCAGTTCACAAACTTTCATTGTTTATTTGTCCTTTGTTGATGAATTAGGAAGATAACAGGGAGATTAAAGTTATTGCTTTCATTTATTAAACTATCACTTGGGAAGATGAGATATTATATTATAAAATTAATGTTATCCTAACAAAATCATAAAGATAAAAAGCAACCCCACATCATTTGATTAAGTAGTGGAGAATCATCTGAACCATCTGAGTCAAAGGAGTTAAAATTCTTCAGAAATATTTATTACTATTGCAAATTAAAGTAAACACTGAGTTTATTCCCCTGACTCCTGAATCTGCATATTATTAACTAGTGTCTCTCAATTTCTTCCTGTTCCAGTCTGTTCTAGTATTCTGAGTTCAGATGTATTTTTGTTCAGTAACATTTTTATCTTGTCATCATCCAAAAGCTGAAAATCTGTCCTGCAGGTCTCTCTCATCAACTCTGTAGCCATCTCCATGATAGGAAATAAGTAGTAGGAGTAAAGAGACATTTCTTGACTGAAGGAGTGCTCACAGTCAGCCTGCAGCCAGCCGTGGCATTGTAAGCGTTCCTTGCTTCTGTGCATCTTCCCTGTTCAAATCCTACTACAACAGAGTCAGTTCTGAAATCAAATTCCTAAGGCAGAAATCATCTAGAGTCAAAATACCCTTCAAAATTCCTTCCTTTATTGGGGCTTGCACCATTTTAGAAGCAGAAGCTGAGAATTAACATCTTCTGCTTGTCTTTGTACCTCAACTTCACTCCCACCCACCCCCAGCCTTTCCAAGGAGCAATGGAAAGAGGTACAGGGTAGGAGTTGGGTGTCAGCGAGAACAAGGATATAATAGGACACATGTCTCTCGCACCTCTCTTGTCTGAGCCTGCTTCTCCAGGGGTGTCAAGGAATTGCCTTCCTCACGGGACCCTTTACCCCAGTCAGGCCAGTCAAGCTCTGGTCTCAGGAGCAGTGCTGCTCCTGATCTGAACTGCCCTCCTCAGCCTGTCCAGCCATCCTCAGAGGAACCTTTGTGACCTTGTACCTTCTCTGTGTTCTCTGCATTGAAATCCTGAGACCTGAGAGCTTATGTCACACCTTTTCTAGTTGATTGCTGGCAGGTGGCATTGTGTCCTAATTATGAGTCTTTTTCCAACTTGGCTATGAACACTCTGAGGGCAGGACCATGTCCTTGCTATGTTCAGCACATAGGAGGTACTCTGGAAGTAGCTACTTACAGAGGAGAAGGAAAAAAGACAAGACAAAAAAACCCAACTCAAGTAGAAACAGCCATTTTAGGTCTCAAGATTTAAATGTCTCAGTGGGTTTTGTAATACTACTGTGAAACCTTGGTTAAAATTAATTATGTCTAGTTAATTGTGATTTTTTTTTGTAAGGACCCAAATTTTAAGTGGCAAAAACAAACGTTTCTAGGGATTTAGTAAAACAAACTAAAATAAAATCCTTCCTGGGTAAATAACTAGAGTGCAGTGCAGGTTCATATCTATCTGCAGCACCTTGTTCAGTGTTGTCGTGAGAGCGTTGGTTTATAAAATGGTAACTGAAAAACCAAAGGAAAATTAAATCATCTTCACTATATTGTATTTCCCAAGGCAGGAAAGTGTGCAATTATATTTTAAAGATGCTTGAATAAGCATACATTTCAAAATAATCTTCTGAATAATTTATTCTTAGGTAACCAAAAACTACAAACAATCCCTTTTCTGTGTAAAATATCAGTCCTTCATTCTGTGTGTATGTATTCATCTGTCAAACATTAAATGAACACCTGTTATAAGCCACATTGTGGTAGGTATATATGACATTTAGAATCGGGGTATATGAAATAACCATTTGGCACAAATAATTGTCTAGTTAATAAAACTTGTTTTCTGGTCTTTCTTAGACTGATATGAAAACCAAAGGAAGTTTGCTGTGGGTTTTAGACCACACTAAAACTTCATTTGGGAGACGGAAGTTAAAGAAGTGGGTGACCCAGCCACTCCTTAAATTAAGGTAAAGGGAATCCTTTTTGGGGTGTTTAATCTGAAATTATAAAATTGTGAAGTCAAAGGCATCTCTTAAAACCAAGGTTACCATTATTTCTAAGAACACAGTTTTAAATTGGGTAACATTTTGTTTTATAACTGAGCAATAGACTGGCTGTCTGGTATTACAGGGATTTTTTTCCCCATTCTCGTGAATGAGCCTGCTTGCAGATTGGCAGACATAGGGCATTGTCCAAGGATAGTGAGGAGAGATGCGTTTTGTGGAGGACTTTGAAGGCTAGGCTGAGGAGTTGATAGCCAGAGGGAGTTCATTCAGTGATTCTGAGCATGGGGCTGATATGATCAGGGCTGGGCTTATGTGCAGGAGGGGACTGAGTGGTAGTGGTGGTGGGGTCAAGTTAGCAAGTTCAGGGAGAGATGCCGAGAACCTGAGCTACAGCAGTAACAGCAAGGAGTCCAAAAGAGGGGTTAGGTATGAAATGCTTAGAAGAGTAAAGTGAGTAAACTTGGAGCTCCCTAAGGGAAGATACTTGAATCCAGTGCCTAACATACAGTGATTTCCAAGGTTGTCTGCATGTTGTCTGCATGTTGGAATCACCTGGGATGCGTCACAAAATACTGATGCCTGTGTCCAGCCCCCATAGATTGTGATTTAACTGGTCTCCAGCATGACCAGGGAGTTGAGATTTAAATTTTACCCAGATGATTCTGATATGCAGATAAATGTGGAGATTCTGACCTAGAACAGTGCCTGGCACTTAGTAGTTTATGTTATGTTTATTGAATGAAAACTGTTATTTATTGCACACTTTCTATTTGCTGGTGTTTAATACTGAAAATCACCTTCTGAGATAGGTCCTTGAAATGAGGAAACAGATTCAGAGAGCTTCACTAACTTGCTCAGTGTTTCACAGCTGATAGAGATAAGTATTAGATTTAAAACCAGCATTGACTCCAGAGACCTTAGCAGGAACAAGCCATTATCCTGAATAGTTACACCTCTGGCTAGACCAGAGTGAATATGGTGTGGTGGTGAAGAGAATTGCTATGTGTTGGCTCTGTCAGCTGAGTGAGTCACTCCCACTAATCCTCAGTGTTCTCACCTTTGACATGGTGGAACACCTCATCAGAGTATTGCTGTAAGGAATAAAGTTTTGAGCTCTTTATCTCACACCACACAGTACGCTAGGAGCTTTTATGAGCATTGTCTCTTTTAAACTGCATAGCAGCCTCACTACACAGATGCTGTTATTAGCCCCATGTTACTCTGTGATTAATAAATAGTCACTATCTTCAAGAAAGGATTGCAGATGTTAATGTTGGTCGTAGGCTTGAAGACCCTGTTTCGGGTTTTGCTGCTGTTTTCTTCTTTTTCTTTTGCAAGTTGTTTTACTTACAATGTCAACTTTAAAAGGTCACTAAAGTTAACTGAACAATAATCCAGGAAGACATCACTTTACAAAAAAAGAGGGAAAGCTCAAAATGCCCCTTTCTATAGAGAACCCACAGTACAGTTTTATTCAGGGCAAAGAAAAAAGAAACTTGATCATACTATGAGAAACTCAGCCATAGGTTTGGAATCTGTACTCACACCACACATTCACTGAGGATAATATTCTGCTCACACGATTGATTTGCTGCTGTGTTTCTCTGCTCTTTGTCTGATATTAACAATTATAAACAGAGCAGGGCAGCTAGTATTTGGAATAATCCTTACAGTGTGATGGCATCAAGGACATTAAACTTCTGTTCATACCACTGGTTCTCTTGGTGTACGTGGGTTTCCTCTTCTTCAGTAAAGTCATTTTTGATATTGGAAGTCTTGCAAATCTTCTCAGGACTTTTCTCCTTGATCATATTGGCAACAGTCTCGCATGTAACATCAAGCAAACCTTTGATGTCTAAGTAGTTTGCAGGCAGAAGTACAGAAAGTATTCCTTGATCGACTTTCAGGAATTCTTGGTCCTAAGGAGGGATCTCCTCTGTTCATTTTCTTTGTTCGCATCATCCTTGGGAGGAGGAGGTCCATTTTTGTGGTGGGTGTACCACCAAATGACCTTTTAAAAATATTGCTACATTGACATTTGGTAGAGGAGCTGCGTCATTATCTGCATCATCCATTCTCAAGTCTTCCGACATGGTCTTGATAGTCACAGATTGTTTGGCAATTTCCACATCAAATATCTCCCCATCAGAACTCAGCACCTTAATTGACGGCATGGTGTTTGAGCTTAAGGAGACCACTGGCCAGAGGCTTATGAGAGCAGGGCGGCGTCAGCAAAGAAGAGGAAGGCAGAGGACAAGGACACTCAAGACACTGTTTGGATGACGATAATTACCAAATCTTTTCAGATTTAGTGGGTCACTCCGATTTCTTAGCCGTAAAGACCTTAAGACATAGGAAACTGGTGAGATAAAGAAGAAATCCTGAAAATGGAAATATTTCCTTTAGTTCAGCATTCTAATGAAATAAGCAGACCTCGGAGAGCAAACGCAGACAAGATGGCTTTCTGTGGACAACAGTGTAAGGGATGCAGCATTGTGGCTGCTGGAAAGGCTGCCTAAACATCTACTACAATTCTTACTGTGTTTTTGCTTGCTTGTTTCAGCAGAGACAGACTCACTAGCAGACTTTTCTGTGTAAATTAAAATTTTTTATTTCCAATGTTAAATTTCCTTTCTTTTGTGTACCCAGGATTAATTTGAGATAAATCCACTAGACCATGTTGTCTGTTGTTAAGGGCCGAATCAAGTATCTCTGGGGATCCTACCTTCCCAGAAATGCAGAGAGAAAATATGCCAGGCATTCAACACTGATGTTTTCAAGTATGAACTTTTCACTGACCTAACATTGATGTTAGCCAAAAACAAACACATGAAACTTTTCTTTGCCCTTTTATTTTAGGTCATGGTTTTTAAACTTTTATCCTCCTAATCTATTAAAATCTATTTCAAAAGAATTCCAGTTTAATTTTATTGGCACTTGCAACTTATTCCAAACAAATACCTGGAGAGAATCTGCTGATTAGTCAGTGGCTCAGCTGTATAATTAGTCATGTACCACATGACAACATTTTGGTCCTTGGGGGAATTGCATATACAGAGGTGTTTTCTCTATTTAGAAATGTTTAGACACACAAACACTTACCATTGTGTTACAGTAGCCTACAGTATTTAGTAGAGTAACATGCTGTCCAGGTTTTAGCCTAGGAGCACTATACTGTACCATATAGCCTAGGTGTGCAGTGGGCTATACTATCTAATTTTATGTAACTATATGCTCTGTAATGTCCATAGAATGACAAAATTGCCTAACGATGCATTTTCCAGAATGTATCCCCATCATTTAGTGAGGAGTGATGGTGGTGGTGTTTATACTAACATAAGTGCTTTGCTGATCACATCAGTGGCTCATCCAGACTAATATTCTGTCTCTGACATTGACAGCCAAAGGTAAGTTTAGGGTCTGGTTTTCTTCTACAGTGAGATCATAGAACAAATAATAGATGACGAGGGAATTTAGCAAAATAATGCAGATCTCCCCAGGTTTTGCAACATCCCATTGTTTGTCAGTCATCCATGAATTCTCCTAAATCCCTTAAACTCCTCTTTCTGTTTTTGTCTTGTTCTGGCTCTTAAGGGCAAACACATAGTTCATAAGTCTAGGACCAGGCATTCAAGTTTCAGACTTTCCACTGCCATCACCTTTTATTCTATGAAATGGTCTCTTTGGTGCAAAATTTTACTAGTGACTTGTAGAAAGTAAAAATGGTTTTCACTTTATACTTATTGACTGACTCAGAGAGTTCACTTGATTATTGAGGCTAGATTTTACTGTACTGATATCACATTCACTTTTATAAATAGGTTTTTTTTCTTATGTGTTCTCACCTGTATTTTTTTTTTTATCAGTTCTGCTAATTTTAGGCAAGAAGATTGTTCAATGTAGTTTTTTTTTTTTTTTAAAGATAAATAAATGTCACATTGGCATCCCATTATTCTTAAGACCTTTTAAAATTAAATAGATTATATTGAATTCATTTTTTTTGAGGTTCTGTCTTTGGACTTCTTTCAGTTGATGTAGTCTTGTCAATCTTTTATTTATACACACACACACACACACACACCCCCACCCACCTGTATGTATGTCATTGGTTTTATCAAAAAGACTGAAAATGCAAATTCTGCTTGTAAATATTGGTAGAGGAGAAAAAAAGAAAACCGTGAGACGAGTCTGTGTACCAGACTCATTGGTGGGATATATGGGATAAGTCTCTAAAATGTTGAGTTAAGCAAAATAACTAGTTTCCAAGGCAGATTTGTTTATCTTAGAGGTATTCCACTTTCAGTAGCATACTATATATTTTAAAAATAAAAGTAAATTTAGTTTCTTTCATGAGTACCTCTTCTGCCTGTACTTTACATTTTTTAATTTAAAAAATTTATGAAGTTTTATCGTTAATTGACAAATAATTGTATATATTTGCATTAGTCAGGGCTCTCTAGAGGGAGAGGACTATTAGGATAGATGTATATAAGGAGTATTGACTTACATGATCACAAGGTGAAGTCCCATCATAGGCTGTCTGCAAGCTGAGGGGCAAGGAAGCCAGTCCGAATCCCAAAACCTCAAAAGCAGGGAAGCCAACAGTGCAGCCTTCAGTTTGTCGCCAAAGGGCAGAGTCCTGGTAAACCACTGGTAGGTCCAAGAGTCCAAAAACTGAAGAACTGAGAGTCTGATGTTCAAGGGCAGGAAGAATCCAGCATGGGAGAAAAGATGGAGGCTGCAAGACTCAGCCAGTCTAGTCCTTCCACGTTTCTCTGCCTGCTTTTATCCTAGCTACACTGGCAGCTGATTAGATGGTGCCCACCCAGATTGAGTGTGGGTCTGCCTCTCCTAGTCCACTAAATGTTAATCTCCTTTGGCAACACCCTCACAGATACACCCAGGAACAATACTTTGCATCCTTCAACCCAGTCAAGTTGACACTCAGTATTAACCATCACAACATTTATGGGGTACAATGTGATATTTCATTACATATATACACTATAGAATGATCAAATCAGGCTAATTAATATATCTGTCACCTCAAACATTTATCATTTCTTTTGGTGAGAACATTTAAAATCCTCTTTTAGCTATTTTGACACATATACAATACATTAACTGTAGTTACCATACTGTGCAGTGGATCACCAGAACTTGTTCTTCTTGTCTAAACAAAACTTTGCACCAGTTGACTAGCATCTCCCTTTTCCCCATCTACCCTCTCCCCAGCCTCTGATAACCACCAATCTGATCTGTACTTCTATGAGTTTGACTTTATTAGGTTTTACATATAAGTGAGATCATACGGTATTTCTCTGTCTGTACCTGGCTTATTTCATTTGCGTTATGTCCTCTAGGTTCATCCATATTGTCAAAAATGACAGAATTTCCTGCTTTTTTAAAAGGCTGAATAGTATTCCAAAGTGTGTGTGTGTGTGTGTGCGCACGCGTGTGTGTATCACATTTAAAAAATCTGTTCATCTATTGGTGGACACTTTGGTTGTTTCCATATCTTGAGAATTGTGAATAATGTGGCAGTGAACATAGGGAGTACAGATATCTCTTCAACATACTGATTTCAATTCCTTTGGATATATACCCAGAAATGGAATTGCTGGATCATATGGTAATTCTATTTTTAGTTTTTTGAGGAACTTCCATACTGTTCTACAAAGTGACTGTACCGATTTATAATACCACCAGCAGTGGACAAGGGTTCCCTTTTCTCCACATCTTTACCCATACTTGATATCTTTCATCTTTTTTAATAATAACTAATCTGAAAGGAGTGAGGTGACATCTCATCGTGGTTTTAATTTGCATTTCTCTGATTGGAGATGTTGAGCATTGTTTCATTTATCTATTGGCATGAATATGCCAATATGAAACATTTATCATTGTTTCATTTGTCTATTATCTGTATATCTTTTGAAAAATGTCTATTCAGATCTTTTGCCCATTTTTAAGTAGGGTTATTTGTTTTCTTGTTATTGAGTAGTTTGAGTTCCCTGTATATTTGGGATATTAGCCCCTTATCCAGTGTATGATTTGCAAATATTTTCTCCTAGTCTCTGGTTTGTCTGTTTACTCTGTTCACTGTTTCCTTTGCTATGCAGGAGATTTTTAGTTTGATGCAATCCCATTTGTCTGTTTTTGCTTTTGTTGTCTATGGTTTGGTTCCTGAGCATCCCAAAGCTTTTTCTCAAGTCTTTGCTCTTGTTAGTCTTTTTACTTCGTGGTCTCTCTTTGTAGAATATTCTTCTGTTTCACTTTAATCTTTACAGGGTTTACTACTTATACTTGAGGTCTCAGCTTAAAACGTTATATTACTATCTTTGAAGAGGTTTTATTTGACCTCCTAATCTAAATTATGTTCCTTGTATCACTCATTGATAGCATATAGGGTTTATCATGATTGTTACCTGTGTTTACTTAATATGTATGAGGGGTCTTACATTATCTGTACAAGGGGTCTTCAGAAAGTTCATGGAAAATGTATATTATGAAAAAACTTTGCATAGATTTCAAAAAAATTTGGCACCAAAATAAACTCATATTAACTTGTTAGAGCGTATCTGAATAGGATATAGTTTGAGGCATTAACAGGGATAAGATATCAGTTTGAAAAGAGCTTCTATCAGAACAACATGAATTCTGCTAAAAATTAAAGCAAGAACAAACATCATATTTATGGTGAAGCTTGGGTGGAAGAGTGGTGAAATCATTAATGCTTTATGAAAAGTTTCATGAGACCACAAAATTAACACCACACATCTACAACCATCTGATTTTCGACAAACCTGATACAAACAAGCAATGGGGAAAGGATTCTCTATATGATAAATGTTGCTGGGAAAACTAGTTAGCCGGAGACTAAAAGTCCAAGATCAAAGGCATCAGTAGGGTTGGTTCCTTCTGAGGCCAATCAGGGAGAATCTGTTCCAGTCCTCTCTCCTAGCTGCTGGTGGTGTGCTGGCACTCTTTGGTGTTCCTTGGCTTGTAGATGTAGCTCCTTGATCTCTGCCTTCATGGTTAAATGGTGTGTTTGCTGTAGGTATGTCTCTTCACACAGTGTTTTTTAATAAGGACATGGTCATATTGGATTAGGGGTCTACCTTACTGCAGAATGACCTCATCTTAATAATTCCATCTACAATGACCCTATTTCCAAATAAGATAACATTTTGAGATAATGGGGTAAGGACTTCAGCATATCTTTTTGGGGGTACACAATTCAACCCAAAACAGATAGGCCCACTATTTCCAAATTTTCTTCCTTTTGGCACAAGTAGACTGATTGTACCCATCTCTTTACTAGAAACAAGTGTTTTGATTATTATTTAAATGTTTTGCATATTTATTCAACGTCTGATGTGAGGTTGTAAAAAACCATTGAATTTTGTAAAATTGCCAATCTTGTGCAATTTTGTGTTTGTAGTATAGTTCTCTGAAAAGTTATTCTCTTATCTTTGACAAATATCCTGGACAATATATGTCCAGGTGAAGGTATGTATGGGAAGTGTTAGATTAATTTTAGAGATGAAAAAGAAACGTTTATATATATTTAAAAATAAAGGAAAATGCCTAGGAAGAAAGGAGCAGAGGTCTGAATCTAAGATTTGAAGAGAGAAAAGTAGCCAAGGTGGAATGGGAGAAGAGCTGAGGTGTGAGAGGTAAGATGTGTTCTCTGGGAACATGTCTTTGTATAGGACAAGCAGAGGACTTAAAGCTCTGAGGGATCAAGGGAGTAGAAAGAAAATGTCAGGCTAGTGAACTAATCTCTAACTGTGCTTTATTTTTTATCTGTATTTTTTTCAACTATCTTCAGAGATAGTGATTCTATTTTAGAGATAAGAAAAACTAAGTCTCAGTTTTTTCCAAGGTCATCCAGCCAAGCACGTAGGGACCCTTTTGAAAGCATAGCTTTGGAGTTAATGATACTTCAGCTTGAGTTCTGATTCCCTTTTGTCACTTTGGAGAAGTTATGAATTTGTATATACCTCAGTTTCTTCACCTGTAAAATGGGAATTAACTACCTACCTCATTGTGGTGTTGTGAGGACCAAATGAGACAGTATATGTAAAAGGATTAGTGTGGTTCCTCATAACAATTTTTTGGTCAAGAAGATAGCCATGGTCTTTAGCATACCAAAAAATTGGAAGCAGTGTAATTATTAGTAGGGAAGGGGAAAATAAATTGTCTGGTTATATATCGGAATATTATACAGCAGTTAAAATGAATGAGTTAAGTCTACATGTATCAACATGGATAAATCTCAAAAAAAATGTTATAAAAGAACACATAAATTATACCACTTATTTAAATTTTGTCACACACACCGTTTAGGGGTTCAAACAGAAGTGGTGTTTTCTCATCACATGGGCAGTCAGGACAATAATAACTTCTGGGAAGTGAGAAAAGGAATAGAGATATAAGTAGGCTGGTGTTTTACATGTATTTGCAATATTTAATTTTTAAAAAATTATACAGAAAATACACACACATGAATTTTTTACATTGTACTGCTATTGGACTTTCACTAGCATCATAATCAGGTGAAAATGAGACCCATGCACATCTGTCTAGAAAGCCCATGCTGAACTTGAGAGCATCTGTTTTCCAGCACGTCTTGCATTAGAAAGACAGAAGACGGCCATCAGATGACCAAGGCTTCCAGGGATGGCAGGGAGAAGGCTGGGTGCTTGCACTGTCAGTTTCTAGGATCTGCCCGGTCATTTCTTTACCTAAATCTAGTACTTGCCTGTGTTTTCTTTTGCCTGTAGCTACCGTCAAGAATGTAGGGAGACTTTGCAAGGACTACTGGTGAGTAGGTAGAGTCTTTTATATGGGCCTCCTCTGAAAATAATACAACCATGAACAATTGAGGAATGTTTTTTATGGTCCCTTTTATTTAATGCTCTAAACTTGACTAAGTTCTGGAAACTGAGGAAGCTCAACCTCACATTCTGATTGACTAAGTACATGCTAATGTGTTCGTTAACACAAAAAACAGTGCATTGGTTAGGGAAGCTAGCTGTTAACACAAGGACCCCAGAAAGTCTAATGACTCTAAAGGTGTGAAAGTTAATTTCTTCTTTTTTTTTCTTTGAGTAAACAATCCATGGCTTTTCCAGATTGGGGGTGGGGTGAGACTCTCATCACATAGGCTGTTAGGAACCCCAGAGTCTCTTCAGTCTTAAACATGTGGCTTCCAACGTCATCTTGGCAACTGACGTCCAGCCAGTAGAAGGAGAAAGAACAGGGAGGTTATAGGTTTATGGCTTTTATGTAAGGTAGGCCTTGCATTGGCACATAGCTCTTCTGCCTAAATCTGATTATAAGCAGAAGAACGCATTCCGATGGTCACACCTTACTGCACGGGGGCTAACAAATGTCTGCTTGTTTTTCAAGGAGTAGGAAGAAATGTTTAGTGAATACCTAGCAGTCTATTGCCAGAGATGGTTTTTGTTGTTTCAATTCCATTGTACATTCTTCTTAGCGTTTAAAAATTATTTGAACTTTTGAACGGTAATACCTTCACATACTTTAAAAGTTTAAAAATGTGAAAAGTTACACAGTAAAATGTTTGCTTATCATTCCTGCCCCACGTCTGCCCAGATCCCACTAGGTAATCATGGTTATTACTTTGTCATGTATACTTCCAGAAACATTTTGTTTAAAAAAGCAAATATGAATCTCATATATATATATATATATATATATGAGAAATCTTTTCCTCCCTTATTACATAGATGAAGCCATGATATACCCAGAACTTTGTACTTGGCTGTTTTCCCTTAGTAGTATAAGATAGTTATTTTGAATTTTGTATTACTCAGTCTCAATGAGAAGGTGGTGTTCCCAGCCTCAGGGAATTTCTAATCTAGTCTGGTCAAGGTATAATCTACTAGTAAGGAGAAGGAGATATGAGTAGTGGAAGCTTTTGTACTAAAATCAAATACCTGTTACTCACTCTGCAACTCAATACCAAAATTAGAGCAAATGAGTTATACCTTTATAAGTCAAATTAGATTTTTAGAAAACTGCTTCAGGAAATTAGGCATGCTAAGATAATTCTTGGCGTTTAAATCATGTAAATTAAAATTAAGGGAATAGCAAATGGTTTGCGTTAGGAAATAGATCTTTGGCTACATTTTTGCATGATTTTCTGATGCACTAAGTACATTTTAGTGGTCAATGTTCTCTACATTAAATGGCTTTTGTTTTGGTAAACCCATATGTTTGGAGTATTAATGGTTGTATTTCTAATTTGTTACTCTGGCCCAAATGATGAAGTAATAGAATGTTACATATTTCCTTCCACTTAACATTTAACTTAGATTAATGAAACTAAATGTCAGTTTTAACTCTGGAACTTCTTAAAATGAACTACACTGGGAAGCCCTCTGAATTCTTTGTGGTTTCCCGTGTTCCATGAGCCACCAACAGAGTGTTCACCTGCAGTGACTCTGGTTTACTCAGCCCCCGGGGGTGCATTACTGCTCGGAAATGGGAAGGGAGAGTAGCATGTGGTGCGTAATTGAGAGCTGTGTTTGGTTGGGACTGACCTGGTGCCCTTTTTGTCTGCTGGATTGAATGGGAGTTTAAAGGAGGAACTGCTGCTGCTAAGAATGAAATGAACCCAAGTGCCTCTTACCCAGATGTTTGTCCCGACTGTCAGTGCATAGGGATTAACTAACATCCAGGAACTTTTAGCTGGCCTCTGCTTTGTTCTTCAACATTAGGACCTTCAGTGAGCTCTAGACCTGCACAAATGACCTGCAGCAAATACGGCAGCTTTCATTTGGGCTGAGGAAGAGGAATATCGGAAAGAATGAGGAGAAGGAAATAAATATCTTTTCTTTCTTGGCCCTTCCTGCTTTATCTTTCTCCATCTTTATGCCTTTATTAATGAGGATTTTCCAAATATCTCTCTTCAAAAATGCCATAAGAAGATTTCATTTTCTGTGGTTTTAATATCATAAAATATCTCCCTATGTGAAATAACTGGATATGCTGGATCAAGCGTAACAAACATCCCTTTAGGACATTGCTGAATCTGTATTTAAAACATAAGGGGAAAACTCAGAACAGATGGGAAAAGGACTGGAAATGGAAGTGAATTGACTGCTGCAGCTGCCCTCTGGGCTCCTGCAGATCTTGGTAATCAAAAGGATTGGGGTTCAGTTGCCTTGTGGGAGACAGGAGACAGGGCCTTGGGTCCATTTAAGTTAGGGATACTATAGTAATGTGAGACACTCAAAGGACTATGGTCTCAGTAGAGAGGTGACAAATATGTCTCAACCTATTCTTACCTGAGGAAAATGTTTCTAAGAATTCTTAACCACAGGTCCTCCCTCATAGATTTTCAGTTTCAATTTATACTCTGCGTGGTCTGGCAATTTCCAAGCTGTGAAACTTATTTAAAACAGTCTGATTGTACTCACATAAATCACCAAGTTAAAAAAAAATACAAAATAGAATAAAAAATATGAGCATAGAAAATAAATACTATCAAAGGGGCTCAGATTGATTTAAAAAGGAACCACATAGAATTCTTTAAAACTGAATGGACTAAAGAACTCATTCATGTAACCAAAAACCATCTCTGCTACAAAAACTATTGAAATTAAAAAAAGAATGACTTAAGTAAGAATGGATCTTATACTCCAAAAAGAAAGAAAGAAAACAACAACAAAAAAGCAGTATATGGGTTAAATAAGAATAGAGGAAATGACTGAAATGCAAGATAATACCTGAAGAAATTACCTATAATGTAGCATAGGGTGGCAATGTTAGGCCTTCAGTGTTGCTTCTCTGGATTTTTGAAACAGCTTTCTAACTAGTATTCCTGCTACTGTTCTTATGTGCATCCAAACTATTAGCCTTGGATCCCAGCTCCTGTGGTCACATTTTCAAACCTTCACCCTCCATTTTCCACTTATCTTTTATAGACAATAGCTAATCTTTTACTCAATAGCTACCACCAGGAAATCCTCCCTGATCCTAAAACTGCATTTGTTCATTAGATGCTCCTGGCCTGTGTTCCCATTGTATCTAGATCCTAACCCAGTTATAATCTTATTACATTGTTATCATTAATGCTTTTTAAAAGTTTTACTATTCATCACTAGAGTGTAAGTTCTTTGTAGACTAGCAAGGCTCTCTTGTTAACAATTATAGCCCTAATGTCTACTATTTGTACAATCAGTACTTTGTAAGCACTCAGTAATTGTTCATTGAATGTAAAAATGAACAGTATATGTGAAAGGTGAAGCTAGATAGGTCTAATGATGCTTAGATCCTAGGAAAGGGCTTATGGTTCATGTTTCTGACAGGAGATTATTTAGGTAGTTTGTTTAACCATTTCACATGACCAGTGTGTTAATGTCTGAATTTAATTTACTCATTCTGTGTCGTCTTTAAAGCCAAACTTTTCAGTAAAACGAAACCAAACAAAAATACACCCCCAGCAGTCTGTATTTCAGCTCCCCACCCCCACCAGATAACCTTTTTTTAAAACATTTTATGTTTGTGGGTACACAGTAGGTATATATATTAAGGGTATATGAGATATTGTGATGCAGGCATACAATGTATAATAATCACATCAGGGTAAATGGGGTATCCATCACCTCAAGCATTTACCATTTCTTTGTGTTACTGATATTCCCATTATACTCTTTTAGTTATTTTTAAATGTACAATAAATTGTTGGCTGTAGTCACCCTGTTGCACTATCAAATACTAGATCTTATTCAACATATCTAACTATACAAAATTATCTTAAGTTTGAATTATAGAGGCGTTTCCACAGTAGCAACCAGTAGGTACTGACACCATCACTGACAATAGCTTTAGGTCACACTCTGTGTTTCTGAGTGACAGCCAAACACAGTAGATACTCACGTCACCACCTAGTTTATCTTCAAATATGAAGGACTCCAGTGACACTCACTTTTACTCCTTGCATATTTGGTAGTAAAGAAGAATCTTTGTCATCCCCAGGACCTCGTCTTTTTGTTTGTTTGGTACATGGAATGAAATGACTCAGGTGCCTTCTTTCAGTTATTTAAGTTGTATAGTAAGATCAACTGTAGAATACTATCAGGCATCTTGGAATAATATCTTTATCATCATCCAATTGATGCTTCTTCCAGTTTTGTATCCTGTTGCTGTCACTCAATCTCTGTCATTAATTGCACTAAAATAATAATTCTCTATTGTGTCCTGACGTATTGTTTTGTTACAATTATTTGGAAGGTCTTGTTACTACTGCACATTAAACAACAATTCTAAGGTATGTGAATTGTTTAATTTTAAAAAGTGTAGTCATTCTTGCTTATTTCCATTCTGATCTTCATATAGGAGTTAAAGATGGAATTATAGCTAACCGCAGTGATGAGAAATTCGTGGTGAACAGTGCCACATACCCTTTCACTCTCTCCCTGCCCATTTAGACCTCCATAATTATTAATCATTATAGTGTGCTTTCTCAATGCAACCTCCTGTCCAGTCTCAGCACAGCGAGTACTTCAGATCATCACTGCTTGTCAGGTTTAGCCCTCAAGATGCCAGGAGTAGCTTTCCTTATATAGTTCCCACTTGTTCACTTTGCACAAAATACCTGTTTACATATCTGTGCCCTAAGGTTTGTCCTCACATGGTTATTTCTGAGCTCATATTTTGGGTGCTATTTATCCCTCTTCCGTGCTGTTCTTTGTGGTGTCTACTAAACAAAACTTGTAATGATGTGGTAACAGTAAACATTTATGAGTGGTTCTCATGATGTAGCAGGTACTGCATTAAGTCCCTGACATGTATTATTTCATTGAATTCTTTTACTAACACCAAGAGTTAGGGCCCATTGCTCTTCTCATTTTATAGATGGAGAAACTAGGGCAAGGCTAAATAATTGGTAAATGGCAGAGCCTGAGTTTGAATCAAGGCCACCTGACTTCTGAGCCCAAATTGTTAACCTCTGAGGTAGCCCTTAAAGAAGGTTGGGTTAAAACCAAACTGATTGATAGTGAACATACTGCTTTTGCCTATGTTGGCACTGGCTAGAATAAAAACCTTTTCCTTTATGTTTTCCCAGATTCCAAACTAACTTGGCCTAACCTTTCAAGTCTCTAAGAAATTTATAGTTTTATATCTATTAAAAAAGTCTTCTGGTAGACTTCATAAATATGACTTAGGTTTTTATTAAACTCTTTTGCTCATATCTTTCTGTATCTCAGAAAACCTTTAATTTTTGAGACAGTAGCTATTTGTGTAGGCTGTCTTATACGTTCACAGATGGCATTATTTTATCAGTCCTCAAACCATCTGTAGCATCAACTTAGTCTATTCCAATTGGTGTCATCTTTCATTTATGCAGGAGTGAGTTATTAAAGTAAAATTTTATATTTGTATAACATTTTGGGTAAATGTTAGAGTAAAACATTGGTTTATTTTATCACAACAATCCTTTGCAAAGAAAATTTATTTTTTCCAGCTCATCTTGATTTACTTTATATGTAGTCTTCGGAATGAAATTGAATCAAATAACTGTTTATTGAGCACAAATTATTATCTTGAAATGTAAGGATAAGAAATGACCCCTGTGTTCACTGAATTTATAGTCTTGTAGGAAAGACAGTGAAGTAGTAAATTCCCATTGAAGAAGAAATACAATTATGATTACCATTATGAGAAGAGAAAAGATGGTAGTATGGGAAATGATAGTAAAGGGATTAAGTCTGGTCTAGTGAATCTAGAAAGGCCTTTCAGGGGAAGAGTGGGTAGGAGTTCACCAGACGAAGTGTAGCTGATGGGTGATAGGGAAGAGGAAAATAACATTGTAGGCGAAGTAAGCAGCAAATGAGAAAGCCTCCATGGCAGAGAGCTTGGAGTAACTAAGTCATTGAAAGATGTGCAGTCTGACTGGAACTTAGAGTAGGAGGAAGAGAGTGACATGTGATCTCAGGGGAGACCTGAGAGCTAAACAGGTATCAGTTGTTTTTTAGGACAATTAAAGATTCTGGATTTGAACCTAAGATTAATGGCAAGTCACGGGTGAGTTTAAAGCGGAGGTGTGGCATGAACAGATTTGGGCTTTAGGAAAACCACTTGGGCTGCCGTGTGGAGAATGAGTTGGAAAAAGGGACAGAAGTGGGGGGGAAAGTTAGGAGGCTGTTTCAATATGATTTTTACTTAGGCTATAGTAGTGGCAGTAGAGGCGGAGGGTGGTGGATAGATTACAGAGGCCACCCTGCTGAGATTGGAAGAGCCAACCCGTGCGTGTACAAAGCTCTGTCTTGCTTTCCTGCATCGTACTATTGTACTAACAAATGGTCTTTCTGCATATAAGAGTATGAGCCAGAGAAAAATGAACAGACATGAGGCCTAAAGTTAGTATAGAAGCTCTGTATTATGAAAAGGCATGATCTCACAGGTAGTTAAGGATAATAAAGACAAAAACACTCAACTAAATGGAAAGTCCTCAGTTTGATTGTAATCTAGCCAGGATCCTGATCTGAGATTTGCTCTTCATATTAGTGTGTATGATGTCAACAGAATTTTGAGAGACAGACATGTTTATTCAGTGGCCGATGCCTCCTTTCCCCCAAAACATCTTTCATCCACTTGCTCATTTATTCATTGCATTCATTTACAAACACTTCAAATCCTTACTGAGGGCTTACTACTCACCAGACATGTTTACTTATCTTAGTTTTTAATACTACATATGGCCATTATTCCTAGTGTGGGCCTTTGATGTTTATAGGTACTTCATGGACCACTTCTCGTTGAGGATACATTTAGTCCATCAGGTTTCCGTTTTAAGTTGACTCATCACTTAAGGTGTAGCCATTGGTAAAATCCTGCAATCCTGATCTCCTGTGGCCCATATCCTCTGCACTTTCTATTGCTACTCTCCAGTCTTTGGTCAGGGTCAGTATGTTTAATTCCATTTCATTCAAACAGTTGGTCAGTTCAGCCATCACCACCACCACTAAGTCATCTTGTTGATCATTGTTGAACTATTATATTAGCCAAGGTAATGCAAGCTATCAGCAAACAAGTTCTCCATGTAAGTGGCTTAAATACATTAGAAGTTTATTTCTTGCTAATATAAGTTCAATTGGTAACAGATACAGGAATGGTGGATTTTCTGCTCCACTGTGAACTCAGGCTGATGGAGTCACCATGGGGCTCACAAGCTTGCCTAGCTGGCAAAGGGAGTTAGGTGAATGTGAAAGCTTATTCAGGAAGTTTTTATGGGCCAGGGCTAGAGGTGGCTTACATTGTTCCCACCCATGCTTCAGAACTCAGGTACATGGCCATATTCACTACAGGGGAGACTGGGAAATGTAGTCTGTGTGTTTTCTTGGTAAGCCTGTCTTTGTCAAACCCAGCTAGTGAATGTCCTTGTACAATACCTGCTGTTTGATTCAGATATTATAAGAGGCATGGAAGGACCAGATCTATTGTTGTAGGACTTTTTCCTTAGTTCAGCTAAAGACAGTGGGGTTGGGGGAGGGTGGTCCTCATCACACAGCCATGCAAAATTAGGCTCACAGATAATTCGAAGGAGGAGAAAAATGGAATTTATTGGGCAAAGAGGAATAAAAAGGGAAACAGGGACTCTCCACCAAGTCAGAACAAGAATCTTGCTAGTATGCTTCCCACCTCACAGACTGTAATCCCAGGTTCCACCCAGGAGGAGGAGGGGCCAGGCTCCTCCCTGCTGCCAAAAGCATGAACTTCTGTGTCTCCACCCCAGTGTACCCTCCTCCCAGTGCATATACCCATTGGAGTTTTTTCAGGGTGCCCTTCCCACCTGACTGTCTCAATATGAAGGAGGAATTTCCTTTGTGCCTAATAAGTGGGTGTGTCACAGTCCTGGACATTAGAGTGGGAAATGTCTACATTCTGAACTCCTAACATATCTGATCATTGCTATTACTGTTTTCTCACAGGGAAATAAATGCCCGGCTTGATGCTGTATCTGAAGTTCTCCATTCAGAATCTAGTGTGTTTGGTCAGATAGAAAATCATCTACGTAAATTGCCCGACATAGAGAGAGGACTCTGTAGCATTTATCACAAAAAAGTAAGTGTGACGGAAATCTAATAAAGCTGACAGTGTTCTTCAGCTCACAAATTAAAAGAAAACTTTTAAAGGAAAGTTTTATTAAAAGAAAACTTCTGAGAGCTCTATTATTATTTTATTTTGTAAAATCTTACAAATATAGCATGCGAGAGTAGCTGAATCCTCAGAAATTTTAATAGCACAAATTAGAATTATTCCAATTTAACCATTGTAAAAAATAGTTTTCTCATGTACATTAACTACAGCCACATAGAGGCCCTTCTCTTTTAATACAGGATATTCTCCTGTTTCATCCTGAAAGTATAGACTATTATCAAAATAGGAAATTTATGTAGACTAGTTATTTTAGAAAAAAGATACCTTATTTCTTTTGATCTTAGAACAACTTATTATTTCTTAAACTAAGGAAAAATCTGCTAGTATAACATCTGTGGTGGTAATTAGTATGAAAACAATCTTGGATATTGAAGGTGAGTAAAGGATTATTTAGATTTTTATCACTTAAGCTTTATAGTTTGAGTCATAGCAAAAATGAGTCATTTTCCACTTTTAGGGAAATAATTTAGATTATCTTCAAAATATGCCTAAAATTTTAAAAAATTATTAATACTTTTAAATGATAAAAAACACAATAAACTCTTTATGGGGTTTTACTTTTTGCAGAAGTCATTCACACACTTTATACTCTTTGTTCCTTGTCAAAACTTTATGACATTGAGAAGTTACTATTTTTATTACGTTCTTACTAATAAGAAATTGTATCTAATGCTGTGTGTGTGTGTGTGTATATATAAATTGCTGCAACCACTTGAATTACTTTGGCTCATATGATGATGCTGAGAGGTTTAATAACTTGCTAGTAACAGAATCTGTATTTAGACCCAGGATTTTTGATTGTGTTTTCATTGGCTGTGTCTTTTGGACACTATCATGTTTGATGTAGTTATCTTGACTGCCATTTTTTTTTTTTTCTGTTTGCCACTTTTCATAAGCAAATTTTATTTTTCCTCCAAACGTAACTCCTTGCCAATATAATAATTTTACTGTAAAACAGTTTTTAAATGCCTAAATTTTTACTTTATTTTTGAGACAGAGTTTTATTCTTGTCACCCAGGCTGGAGTGCAATGGGGTGATCTCGGCTCACTGCAACCTCCACCTCCCAGGTTTAAGCGATTCTTCTGTCTCAGCCTCCTGAGTAGCTGGGATTACAGGCACCCGCCACTATGCCCTGCTGGCTTTTGTATTTTTAGCAGAGACGGGGTTTCACCACATTGGCCAGGCTGGTCTTGAACTGCTGACCTCAGGTGATCCACCCGCCTTGGCCTCCCAAAGTGCTGGGATTACAGGCATGTGCCACCTCACCCAGCCTATATGCCTAAATTTTAGTTGTGACCAAGTTTTCATTAGAGTTTCTATATTTTTCAGCCCCTTTTACCCCCACAGAATTTTACTAGAATAAGTACTGCTTCTAAGAATACTTGAGGTGCCCAAGAGGACTTATGTAACTGTTTTACATGCTTCAGCTAAATTTGAAAACAATGCACAAGCCAGAATTGGAAATACTGATCCTGGGGTGAAAGAAGGTAGGAGTTGGTTATGGGGTCAAGGGAGCCTATTGTATCATTATTGGGTACACCATGTTGTTGTTTTGCTGGCAATAGCAGAAGCTGGGCTGATAGTTGCAAGTTTTATGGTAGATCTTTTTGAAGTTGCATAGTGGTTGCCAAACCATTTGTTGTTTTGTATCCTTGGCTCAGAGTCTGAAAATTGGTGCATATTAACCTTCTTTAAACAACGGCTCTCCGGGCACCTTGCCTTAACTACTTGAAAGGATTCACTGACAGATGTCAGAGATTTTTGTTTTTCTTAAGAGAAAACAGAAGCAAAGCTGAAAATCTTTCAATGACTACTGAAATGCACTAAGTCAAAGTGTCCGTGGCATCAAGATGGCAGCATCAGTTCATGGGGCTGTGATTTCTTTTCCACCTTCCTGCCTTTTTGTAAACTTTACTTTGATGTTTGTATTGCACAGGGTTTGTGTATTTATAAAAGTTTCAAAACTCTAGTAAAGTCAGAATCTAATTCATTTAAAAAGTGGCCACTATGCAGTGCAAGAATGACTTATTTTGGAATTTAAAAATATATTTTACTAAAGGAACTTATAACTCACTTGGAAGCCATTCCTTGTTGCTGTTTTAGTGTTTGTTTGCACAAGAATGTGCCTAAAGATTAGTTTGAAGGGTGAAGAGTAGAAATGATCTGGTAACAAACCAACTTCAGGAAAGCTGAATGCTTTAAACTAATGTTTTATAGATTAGTTGGCTGGCTCTACGAACACACCATCAAACATATGTCTATTCTTTATTATTAGATTACTCTGCATAAGCTTCTATGTACACCACATAGTGAGTGATGTCCTGGGTACAGATTATGCCAATTATGTGAAATTCATAAAACGAGAAGGAACACTGGATATTGTGGGAAGTGGTCAACACAGGCTGTACGGTTTTGTGGAAAGTGTCCTGGAATACGTACCAATAGGTGTTTTTATGTCGATAATGATAGAGGATCTCAAGTGAGCTGATTCTGGCATAAAATAAACATTTCTTCTTCTTCTTCTTCTTTTTTTTTTGAAACAAGATCTCACTGTGTAACCCAGGCTGGAATGCAGTGGCATGACCACAGCTCACTACAGCTTCAGCCTCCAGCCTTCTGAGTAACTGGGACAACAGGCATGTGCCACCATGCCCAGCTAATTTTTTTTTTTTTTTTGTATTTTTTGTAGAGACAAGATCTTGTCGTGTTACCCAGGCTGGTCTCCAACTCCTGGATTCAAAGATCCCCCCACCTCAGCCTCCCAGTGTGCTGGGATTACAGGCGTGAGCCACTGCTCCTAGCCTAAAATAAACATTTCTTTTGATGACAAAACATTAAATTCAAATCTTGTAAATAGTACTAGTCACAGGAACCCATACTAACTTTGCTCAAGAACTGTTTTGTAAGAAAGTGTTAAGTAACTGCCGAGGTTGGTGAATACATTTAAAGGATAATCGCACTTAGCAAATGTTGAGGAGAGTGTTTTCAGAATTTTCTAGGTGAGAATCGTTTTTTAGCCAGGCAGGAATAAGCCCAAAGCCCTGTTTTCAGTGTTGCGCTTAAGCTGGGGTCCTTTCCATCCTGTGTCCAGTGAGGCCCTGCCTCCATACTTGTGGGTCTGTGCTCAAGCTCTCCCAGTGAGATAGCTGCTGCCAGAAGTAGGGCTGAATTCCTGGAGAGTGACTCCAGGAACAGCCACTTACCCATCCTCAGCTTTCTTGCAGCTTCTTTTGAGTTCTTTTGCTTAAGAAACTTGAGAACAACCTGCTGCCTCTGGCTTTCAAGGTGATTGTAAAACACTACTGGTTTTCACCTTGCTTCTGTTGCTGACTTAACTTTACATTGTGTCTCAGCTTGGAAAATTAATCCTTTTCTTGGGATTACAATAATTACAAGAGGTGAATATTCAAAATTATATTGAAAATATTTATGTTTAGTTCTTTACTTTTGTTAAAAGGTATCATTAATTGACTAGTGGCCAAAAAGCTTCTAGGTTTCACATTTATGTAAACAGTCCAGCTTCCTGTATGGGGTGGGGAGGGGGTCTTTCTGGAGAAAAGTTGCCTCATGATACACTTAGAATTCAACATTTGCTCAGCTGGACCTAACTTCTTACTTTTTTTGCATAATTTACTTCACCCTTTGTGGTTTTTGAATGTGTTCTTAGCCTTAATCTATTTCATATATACTACTTATTATGTGCCTTATTACCTTAGCCTTAAATTGTTTTCTCAAGACAGTTCTTTTCAGTCAACATTCTGTCAGTTTTATTTTCCTGAGCTGTCTTCTAGAGCCTTCTGACTTGATCCAGTATGGACTGGTTGTCCTCATATCTGTTGTATAGTACTATCTTAAATTCCCTTTACTTCCCTTGAGTTGAATCTTTTATTTTCTATATTCCATGTCTTCCTCTTGGTTTATTTCTTCATTTTGGTGGAGTACATCCTCTAGAATCTTCCTGAGAATGTTGGAAGTAAATCTTTTGAAACATTCATGTCTGAAAGTGTTTTGTTTTGTTTTGTTTTAAATTATCGTTGTTACTACCTTCACATTTGATTGGTAGTTTGAATGGGTATAAAATTCTAGGTTTTAGATGACTTTACTATCTTTACTACCGCTTCTGTTGAATTTTTCATTTCTACTATTATACTTTAATTTCCAAGAATTTTTGTTTTCTTGTTCTCCAAACATTTTTTCTTTTTAGCATCTTGTTTCATGGTTGTAGTATCTTCTATTTAATGGAAGATATTATTAATATTTTTAGAAGTTCCCTCGCAGGGCAGAATCCAAATTGGTACACAAGTCTTTTTGGATTCTTGATGTAAATTGTGTCTCAGTTTTCCTTAAGGACAGTTTAAAATTCAGGTACCTTGAGTCTTTTAAGTCAATCACTATTTATCCATTTACTTTATAGCTTCTAACATATTGTTGCTGTTGTCCTCCTTTCTAGTGTGGTTTTTTCCTTTTTTTTTTTTTTTGAGATGGAGTCTTGCTCTGTTGCCCAGGCAGGAGTACAGTGGTGCGATCTTGGCTCACTGCAACCTCTGCTTCCTGGGTTCAAGCGATTCTTCTGCCTCAGCCACCTGAGTCACTGGGATCACAGGCGAGCACCACCACACCCGGCTAATTTTTGTATTTTTAGTAGAGATGGGGTTTCACCATGTTGGTCGGTCTGGTCTCGAGCTCCTGACCTTGTAATCCACCCACTTCAGCCTCCCAAAGTGCTGGGATTACAGGCATGAGCCACTGTGCCTGGTTGGTTTCATGCCTTTTTAAACAATCTCTTAACTGTTGTTTGAAGATGGAAATTAGATGCACATGTGTTTAACCCACTCTGTTTACCAGAAGCTACGATGTAAAAATTATTCATGTTCATGTTAAAAAATACTACAGTAGTATGCAAGGGTATACAATAAAGGATAAAAAGTCTCCCTCTGCCACCCCTCCATACCTACTACCCAGAGGGTAACCAGAGTAAGTCACATGTGTTACCTCCTAAAATTTTTATTGATATTTAGATTTTTCTATTTGTATAGAAAAATGTATATCTTTTAAAGAATCACAAAGAAAGTATTACCATGTAAATACATAAAAATATATACATATATGGGCTATGTGGTATATGATAGAAACATACTATATATATTCAATGTATGTTGAAATTATGGAGTTCTATACTGATACAAACATCTTAAATTTTTTTAGCTGTTTCATAGTATTACATTGCATGAGTTTTTCCTAATAAGATCTCAATTGATGGATATTTATTTCTTATTTATCTTTTTAAATTATAAGCAGTGCTACTATGAATATTCAGACACATGTTTTTCACTGTTAGTCTATTTTAGATAAATTATTTAAAGTGATGTTTATTCAAAGGGTTATATGCACTTTTTTGTTATGAGGACATGCCAAGTTGTTTTTCAAAAAGGTTAGTCCTCTGCTAATAGTATATAAAAGTGTCTTTTTCTTTTTTTTAAATCCTGTTACATGGTTATTGTGGAGCTTTTAAATATTTGACATTCTGATAAGTGAAAAATGCTATCCTGTATTTCTAATTTGCTTGTCTTTAGTTGTATATGAAGATAATCATGTACATACTGACTGTTTCTATGAGCTGCATATTCAGTTTGTTTAGCCATTGTTCTTTGGATTATTCATCTTTTTCATGTCAATTTGTAAGAGCCTATTATGTTTGGGAGAATTTTGCCTTGTGTTTGTTATGTCTTACAGATATTATCCTTCACATTTTTTAGCTTGTTTAACCTATTTTTGCTATTTGGTTTATGCTATTTTAAAATGAAAAAATACTAAACAAGTATTGGCTTTGTTTTCCTTGGCTAAAATTATTTTCTTTATGCCTTTAAAATATTACATAGTATTTAACCTCATTTAGAAAATATCAGTGCTATTTTATTTCAACTAACTAGTTAATAGAAAATTTAAACTTTCCTCAATTCTGATTCTAACTTTAAAAGATCACTAGTTAAACTTCATTTTCATGTATCTTATGCTATTTTGTAAAAAAATTTCTATTTTCAGTGTTCTACCCAAGAGTTCTTCTTGATTGTCAAAACCTTATATCACCTAAAGTCAGAATTTCAAGCAATAATACCTGCTGTTAATTCCCACGTTCAGTCAGACTTGCTCCGCACTGTTATTTTAGAAATTCCTGAACTCCTCAGTCCAGTGGAGCATTACTTAAAGATACTCAATGAACAAGCTGCCAAGTAAGTACCAGACCCTGAATTCTTCTTTTTCGACAGTCAGTATACTCCAGTGCATTTGCCATTTGATTTGTGGATTCTTAATCTTTACTAGAAGTTGAATGAGTACATATATAATTAGAAATGTGATTGGACCCTAAAAGTGTTACATTACAGTTGGAATACTTGCTATCTAAAATTTAGGCAGTTTACCATCTAGGACAGGTATAGTACTCCCCCAGGTATCAGATGATGGAAAGGTAAAACACAGGCAAAGCCAAGCAGTAGTAGATTATTAACCCCAAAATGAATGTCAGATATCTTGTACTCATTTCCTATATTTCCAGAGATGTCCTTATATTTAGAATCTGTAAAAGCAAAGTTATCCTTTAAAAGGTAGTTCTTTTATAACGTATTGCACAAAACATTCTATATAAATGAAATAGGATTTGACATTTACATTTGTCTTTGTTTTCTGCATAGGCAAACAACAAATAATGTATCTCTTGGTTTTACCATGGGAATCATGAACTTAAAAAGTGAAAATGATATTAGGGTAATTTTGACCATCCTCAGAGAAGTTAAAAAACAAGCCCATAAGTGCTTAGTGACAATTGGAACCTCATTTTCCTGACTTCCAGTGCTTTCCTCTTTCATCACACTATGAAAAATAAACGATAACTGCTCTAATCAATAAACTTTGAATATGTATTTGCATTTTTTGATTTTTTAGAGTTGGGGATAAAACTGAATTATTTAAAGACCTTTCTGACTTCCCTTTAATAAAAAAGAGGAAGGATGAAATTCAAGGTGTTAGTGACAAGATCCGAATGCATTTGCAAGAAATACGAAAAATACTAAAAAATCCTTCTGCACAATATGTGACAGTATCAGGACAGGAGGTAATGTCAAACCTACTTTTATTTTCTATTAGTTTTCGTCTAGTAGAAAAGCTATTTTAAAATGTAAATAAAAATCTGAGGATAGGGTATGTATTATCTCTTCAAATTTTCTGTTTTATTCCTTGGAAATATGTTGTAATAACTTGTTTTGATAAGAATTATTTTAATGATGGTGTTTTATTAGTCTCTTGTGAAAGTAATGCAACTTAATGTTATATGTGTATTAGCGTTATCTGTTAAAATTATATTATAGAAAATCTCGATTATTATGAATAGCAACTTATAGAATTCATTTGTTCTAAATCCAGGAAAGAGAAGTTAGTCTTTGATCCCTGCCTTACAGATGATGAAATAATACAAAGTTGGCCACCTGTGTTGATTGGCTCATATATTGATTAAACGGCGGGGCTTCCTACTAAAGTTAAGAGTATAGCTGCTAAAAAAACAAATCTAGAGTGAAAAACTACACTTAGTGAGTCTTCCATAAAATTATGGTACTGTTTAGAATGTGTTTCTTGGGGTGTGTACTTCTGTTTAAAGTTTGATACTAGTGTCTGAATGAGAACCAGAAAAGGAAGAAGTATGCCTTTTAAATATGGTTGTACTTTTCAGTCCTATTCTGAGTCTTGAGGCATGCTACTCCTATATCTTATGTTTAATAAAATATGAAGATTCAAACAGAGGGAGTTTGAGAAATTCTGTTTTATTAAAATACCAAATTGGGAAACTTATGGATAACTTCTATAGAGTGAGCATTTTATTCAGGATTTTTAAAAATAGATATTTTTCTGGTGGGAAAGAACTTAATTTTAAATCAAAATTTTTAACATTTACATTGCTTTGTGTGTTTTGCCAAAAGATTGTTGATTGTATAGTTATTTGAAATAAGAAGCTCTACATTAATAGAGAATATTCATTAAAATGTTTGTCTTGTGTTATTTCATAGATTTACCCATTAAGTCAACCTGTCTTCTGAACTACAATTATTAAGATATTATACTCAGCAGACATTCACAATGCCACATGGAGCTCTATATAATAGAAAAATGATTTGACAATATTTATACTTAAGTTTATTGTCTGAACAGACAAATACCAAATATTTAACTGTAGTTCTTGTTTTTACTATGTGGTCATGACCTTGCAAAGTGAAAATTGGCCTAAAGGCCACCATTCTGGCTATTGGTTTAAAATCAAATGATGAACATTGCTTTAGTTACTTTAATAAAAGATATGTAGTAGAAAAGTGGCTGCCTGGTTATACAGTGGAGAAAGCTAAGTGTAAGTGCCAGTTCTACCATTTACATGCTATATGACCATGGAAGAGTTACCTCTGTTATAAGACTATTATGGAGACCAATTAAGTTAAAATACATGAAAGTGCTTTTTAATCATAAAGTGCTATGCTTATACTACTCATATAATAACAATAATAGTAATAGAGTTACCATTTATCAAGTACTTGTTAAGGTCTAGAACAGTGGTAGGTGCCTACATATATTATTTAATTCTTGTAACAACGCCAAAAAGGGTCAGTCATTCTAGTTTTGTTGGAAAGAAAACAGGTTTGGAGTAGTTAAATAAGTTACCCAAGGTCAGAAGCACAAATCCAGCCCAGTTCTGCCAGACTCTTGTCTTTCTATTATGTTAATACCAGTATTTCATTCCATTTATTAATTCCAAATATTAACAAAGGATTCTCAACACCATGGATTTTATCTGACAAAATCTGGACATTTTAGAGCTCGTAGTATTCAAAATAAAATTTAAGTCTTGGAAAGACGGTCCTGGATTCATTTGGTAGTTTTTGAGTAAAAATGAAAGAAAATTATCAGGAATTCATAAGACATAGTAGACTGGTTATTCATTGTGAGTGTGGCATTGAGGTTTAAGAAAAAGTACAGCATGGAGATCAACTAATTGTATTAAAAAATATTAGAAAGGAAGATCAGTTATCTTTTATCTTTACTAGGTTAAGTTGATGAATTTGAGGAACAAAGTTTCTTCGTTATTAATAGTAGGATGGATTATTGTTGGTTTTTAATAATCTTCTCTAGGATTTTAGTAGAACGTTAACACAAAATTACTTTCATAAAACCTTTTGAAAATTAATGATTCCATTCATTGGAACACCAAAGGAATTCTAAATATTCAAACTTGTTTTCATCAAATTCTGTTTTAAAAAAGACTATAGTGGCTCACACCTATAATCCCAACACTTTGGGAGGCCAAGGCAGAAGGATTGCTTGAGCTCTGGAGTTCGAGACCTACTTGGGCAACATAGTGAGACACCATCTCTAAATATAAAAATAAAATTAGCCAGGCATAGTAGAATGTGTGTATAGTCGCTGCTACTCGGGAGACTAAGGTAGAGAATCGCTTGAGCCTGACAGGCTGAAGTTGCTGTGACCCGTGATCATGCCACTATACTCCACCCTGGGCAACAGAGTGAAACCCTGTCAAAAAAAAAAAAAAAAAAAAAGACTAACGGTATTCTCAAATTATTTAAAGGTACTTAAAAGACTAGGAAAAGACTCCATCAAATATGATTATCTCTGAGAAGTGAGGGAGGCACGGTGGAAAACCCTTATTTTACATTTATTGGTGCTTCTTTATACATTTCTGTTCTGACATTTTATTTCTATACATACAGCTTTTGTAATAACCTTAAAAGACCCATTATAGCAGCCCCACGTGATCCATGTGATGGTATGTGGATCTTGTTATTTTTACCAAAATTAGGTAAATGTGCCGGTCTGTTAATCCAGTGTTATTTTGACAACATTCATTTTTCACCTCTGTTCCCAGCTTTTATATACTCATTAGAATACTAAAACCTTATTGTATGATGCCTTATTGTCTCTGACTATGTAAGTATTGGCTTAGAAGAAATTAATGAAAGCAGAAACTTTATATTTTTATGTAATAATATACATACATTATTATGTATTATGTAATGTATGTGTGTATCTATGAAAGTATGTATGTAATGAAAGCAGAAATTTACATAGTTTACTGCTTCTGTTACAGTCTCTATCATATTTTATGAATATAGACCAATTATCTCTTAACCTTGAATCAAATACGGAATGGAAAAGGGGCAATATTTACATTGGGGGCAGTACTGATAAGTATTATTATTACTAAGGGAAAAAGAAAAATATTGGAAAAAAATCTTTAGAAAGAGTTTTATTCATTGACAGCATGCAGCATATCCAAATATCTGTTTACTATGTTTAAAATGTGGAAAATAATCTGTTAAATCTGAGTGCTTTTTACTTAGGTTTAAAATATAGTAAAAAATGCTTAAATTATTAAGAGAATGAAAAGTGGGGAGTGGAGGAATGGGTTAAGTGTGGTGCTGGAGAAAACAGCAGTTTCTGGAGTGAGTAAGAATTTCGGCAGACCTAGTGATGTTGCCAGCCCGGTGATACCACAGGCTATATAGATTGAGTAACAATATCTGACATTTAACTAAGACAGAATTGGGTCCCAGGAGAAGAATATGAGAGATTGCTATAATGAATCAAGGCAGACTACTCACATCAACACCTAAGAAACAAAGTCAGGAACTGTAAAGCAGGAAAAGTTGCTGTGAGAGCTTTCTAAGATTACTGGAATGTATGCTATTTTTCTATGTTAGTTTTCTTTTCTTTAGTAGCAAAATTCTTAAACCAAAGGCCTACCTGTTCATTCTTAGAATGTTAAAAAAAAAGAATAGCTAGAGAAAAAATTTTGTATCTCATCATCGCTGTAGAAGAGAAGAAAAGCTAGCAGATGACCACTCTGAGGAGGAACCCAGGCTGAAATTCCGAGGACTGCTAAGTGAGGAAGAGGGACACTCAGGATCAGTCCAAGGACCAGCCCCTGTCTGAGGACGTGATCAGAGGGGTTTAACTTGTGCCTTCCTGACTCCCGCTGTTTTCCCGACTGTATTGGCACTGTATTGGCTCTGTATATGGTGGCCCGCTGTAGCGATTGTGGTCCTAGAGTACCACTTTTGATACTTACAGATTGAATAGTTGTGGTCCAAACTGTTCCCAAGGTGCTCCTTGTTCAAAATGTCTGTCATCCCTTAGGTAGTAACTCCTGTGGAGCTCTGTTAGTCATTATGCATCTGGATGTGTCCTTCCCAAATATCAGTGATCCAATCAGTCTGTTCCTGAATTTTGCTGTTTGCCTTTAGCAGAGCTCTTTCCAGAATTATTTTATAAAAAGGCCAACATCTCTTTTGGTAGAACACTTTAAAATAGCAGAATTATTTAGCACAGTTTAAAAGTGGTTTTATCTTTCCCATTAATGATATTTTTTTGTGGTTTTTCAAAAGTTACTTTTTGTAGCCAAACGAGGCTTTTTAGACTCTTGACTCTTAACTATTTAAATGGGTGTAGCAGATTTGAAACTGTATTAATTCTCTGTACATGAGGGTATCACTAGTTCAAAACATTTTTCTAAGGGAAATTAGCCATTAATTCTTAATATAATTAATGTAAAAACTACAGTATTTCTATTAATGGGAAAAATAAACTCAAGAA
Organism: Papio anubis; assembly: GCF_008728515.1. Lineage (NCBI taxonomy): Eukaryota > Metazoa > Chordata > Mammalia > Primates > Cercopithecidae > Papio > Papio anubis. Next base: position 73,691,335 of record NC_044980.1, read on the forward strand.
CCATGTTGATACTGTTATTAATATGAACATTATAAATACCTGAAGTTATGTGCATATAATAAAACTGATAAATATGAAAAAGTTCTCATAGCTCTCTCAAAATTAAAACCACACAGCTTCTAGGGTTCCATTCCACTCAAAATGGGTTTTTAGAAATTTATTTAAATGAATCATTGAACTTTTTTTTTTGTTTTTGTTTTTTATTGAGACAGAGGCTTGCTCTGTCACCCAGGCTGGAGCGCAGTGGCGCGATCTTGGCTCACTGTAACCTCCACCTCCTGGGCTCAAGTGATTCTCCTGCCTCAGCTTCCTGAGTAGCTGAGATTACAGGTGCCTGCCACCAGGCCTGGCTAATTTTTGTATTATTAGTAGAGATGGGATTTCACCACATTGGCCAGACTGGTCTTGAACTCCTGACTTCAGGTAATCCCTCCACCTCAGCCTCCCAAAGTACTGGGATTACAGGTGTGAGCCATTGCGTCCAGCCTGAATTTGATTGTAATAATACAGGAATGCAAGTACACTGAGAAGAAGTAATATATAACTAAGGCTAAAAATGAATGGTTTGATAGAACTTTACTTGCTTCCTGGCTGATGAGAACCTTATTTGCAGAGCACAGTTGGATCTATAAAGATATTATGGATGTAAATTAAAATGATAATGAGATATTATCTCACCCCACTCAAAATGACTTTTATCCAAAAGACAGGCAATAGCAAATGTTGATGAGGATGTGGAGAAAAGGGAACTCTCGTACACTGTTGGTGGGAATGTAAATTATAGTACCACCATCACTATGGAGAACAGTTTGGAGATCCCTCAAAAAAAAAAAAAAAAAATAGAGCTACCATATGATCCAGCAATCCCACTGCTAGTTATATACCCAACAGAAAGGAAATTAGTATATTAAAGAGATATCTGCACTGCCGTGTTTATTGCAGCACTATTCACGATAGGTAAGATTTGGAAACAAACTAAGTGTCCATCAACAGACGAATGGGTAAAGAAACTGTAGTATGTATTCACAATGGAGTACTATTGAGCCATAAAAAAGAATGAGATCCTGTCATTTGCAACAACATGGGTGGATTATGGAGGTCATTAGGTTAAGGGAAATATGCTGGTGCAAAAAGACAAACATGGCATGTTCTCACTTGACTTGTGGGAGCTAAACATTAAAACAATTGAACTCATGGAGATACAGAATAGAATGATGGTTACCAGAAACTGGTAGTGGTAATGAGGGTGGGGAGGATGAGGGGATGGTTAATGGGTAAAAAAGAAACAGGAAGAATGAATAAAACCTAGTATTGGTTAACAACATGGTAATTATAATCAATAATTTAATTGTACATTTAAAAATAACCAAAAGAGTATAATTGGATTATTTGTAGCACAAAAGATAAATGCTTGAGGTGATGGATACCCCATTTACCCTGATGTGATTATTATGCATTGCATGCCTGTATCAAACTATCTCATGTAACCAATGAATATATACAACTACCATGTACCCACCAAAATAAGAAAAAGATATTATGGTTCATATAAGTGAAAACTTAAAGAAAACTCTCATACGGAAAGAAATATTTTCTTCTCTTTATAGTTAGGGAAGTCAGTGCTTTCCTGTGAAGATACTTCTAGAGGATTTCGGTTCCTTGGGTAAAAACTATCTAAAAATCTTCTCTGTTCAGAATAGGGGAGGATCATATCTCAGACCGGTGTAACATCTACTAATTGAATATTTTAAAATCTTATATGCTTAGAAATTCAATCTTTTATGAGTAATAGAATTCTTAAGTGACTATTAATAAATGAAAGAGATGGTTAATGAAAAAGCCATCATTCAGAGTATATGTATAACAATATTAGAAACATGAGAGCCCAAGTATTACAAATGTTTTACACAACACAAATTGTACTTTGTCTCAAGTATTGAACCCTTAATTAATAATATTTGTCTGTATTGACATATATACAGTATGAAAAACAATTCTGGACTTATTTTGAGTGTTTAACAATATATAATAAATTGTTATACCACAATTTGGGGAAAGCTTTAAAATATATAATGGTTACTCATCTAAATATCTGTTTATTTGTATTTGTTTTAGTTTATGATCGAAATAAAGAACTCTGCTGTATCTTGTATACCAACTGATTGGGTAAAGGTTGGAAGGTAGGTTTAAAATACATTTTTTTCTTATAATGAATTATAATGACATCTGTATATCTGTGTGCTACTGGGCTCATAGTAGCCACGTTCTTAAAATTAAAAGCAGTTCTTTTTATTTTTATTTTTTCTTGCTCTGTTGCCCAGGCTGTAGTGTAGTGGTATGATCTCAGCTCATTGCAACCTCCACCTCCCTGATTCAAGGGATTCTTGTGCCTCAGCCTCCCGAGTAGCTGGGACCACAGGCATGCACTACCACCCCCGGCTAATTTTTGTATTTTTAGTAGAGACAGGGTTTCACCCTGTTGGCCAGACTGGTCTCAAACTCCTGACCTCAGGTGATTCATCCACCTCAGCCTCCCAAAGTGCTGGGATTACAGGCGTGAGCCACTGTGCCCTGCCCTTTCTTAGGGAACTTTTAACCAAGGAGATCACTATTTTTAACTCTTTATCATTGATTTTAAAACATTTTTCAAAAAGGTATCTTATTTTTACACATTTGTTTTCTTATTTTGTAAATTACTGTTTTATTCTTATAGCACAGGATACACATGGAAGAAAAGTTGAGGAATCTTCAATTGTAAGATTAATTTAGTTGCTTTTACTTCATGGTGAATGCTATGCCTGACATTTCTTACAAGAAGTTGCAATTTCATTTTCTACCTCACCGAACTCCACATTTCTTTACTCTTAATGCCTTCCTTGGCACATAATTATTGTAATTCTTTACATCTTTTTTTTATAACCCGGATCGTGAATTGATGAAAATAAATTAATCAAAAACAAATTTAGAGAACCACAATGAGACTCTGCCTTTTCTCCTTGGTTAGACATTAATCTCCAAGAGAGGACTCATTTAAAGACAAGGTATTAGGGAGGTATATACAGCTGTGAGTAGTATCCTTTGTGGAATATTTATTAGTACTGTTATCAATAAGTTGCACAAACATGAGATGAAAATGGTACATTTGCCTAAGATGGTAGAAGAGGGACCAGTAACTGGTAATAGTGTACAGGCATTCTGTTTTAAGGATGAAGGGAAATTTTGACATAATGTATGACTGATTAATTTATTACACATATAATATACATATATACAAAAAAATATATAATGATACATATATAATATATATATATATATTTTTAAGACGGAGTCTCTTTTTGTCAACCAGGCTGAAGTATAGTGACACAATCTCAGCCTATTGCAACCTCCGCCTCACGGGTTCAAGTGATTCTCCTGCCTCAGCCTTCCAAGTAGCTGGGATTACAGGCACCTGCCACCACTGCTGGCTAATTTTTTTGTATTTTAGTAGACACGGGGTTTCACTAGGGGTGGGCCAGGGGCTGGTCTCGAACTCAAGTGATTCACCTGCCTTGGCCTCCCAGTAATTTATTATTTTAACTTAAAAAGAAAATGTTTATTATCCATTGCCACATCATCAGATGCTGAAGGCACAGGCATGGATTTCTTTCGTTCTAATACCATCTTTTTTTTTAAATGCTGCCAGAAGCTGTACTTTAGATTTGAGTATTATTGATTCTAGGGGAGGTTGTTTTCTCTTTTTGCAGACATTCTTTCCTTTATCTGCTTTTGTCCTGTATCACAGCTAATGAATGAAATATGCATTATGAAGAGAAATTACCAAAAACCATGTTAGTCTGTCTACAACAATAACCGAAATATCTCACTAAATGAGTTTTTCCAGAAGATAAAGCTTTGATAAATATGTTGGCATAGAAGTCTAGATGATACAATTTTAAAGCAACAAGCAAGGCATAAATCAGTGACACCATCTTTCAAATGTTAGTAATGTAAATTGAATCAACAGATAAGATAGTTTGGGAAAGGTTCATTGCAATTTATCTGTTGGGCCATAGGGTTTTGACAGAGATAGGTTAGAACATCAAGAGTCAGATTTTGAATGCAAAAGGCCCACCCCTAATCCAGCAACTTGGCAAATTAAAGTGCAACAGTGTGTTACAAGAGTTGGGGAACAAACAAAGACCAGATGCCTTGACCTTTTCTTCTTGAAGACTTATCATAATGACAGCATTAACAGCAATGGCAACCACCACCACCACAAAACAACTAATTTTTATTGAATACTTATAGGCGCTCTCGTGAGTGTTGTCTGTTTGATCCTGTCAACAGTAACTATGAAGTAGATATTATTATCCCCGTTTTGTAGATGAGGAAAGTGATATTTAGAGAAGGTCTGTTTCATTTGCCCCAAATCACATAGTTAGTAAGTAGCAGGACCAGAGCCTCGACCTGGCTTCTCTGACTGGGGACCCATGGCATCTCCTGTTGTGCTCTAGCTACTGAACGGAGAGCAGAGATGATACTTAAGCCCAGATGGGGAGCATGTGGTATTTCTTCCTATCCAGAGCCACTGTGAATCTGCACAGATCACAGTATCCTGAAGATCTCTTTCTTAATTGCCTCCTGAATTAATGCATTGCTATTCTTTGTAATGCTTTTTATTTTTCTTTTTTCTCTGAAATACTTCAGTCATACAGAAAAGCCCATAAAACAAAGAATAATATAACTTTCACCAATGTATCTACTTCCTAGCTTTATCATACTTTCTTTTACCATATTTGCTTCTGATCTTTTTTAAAGAGCATTTTCACTTAGTATAATTTAAAGAAAAAAACTTTTTGCCTATGAAATAAAAGTTCTAAACTCTGACTTTGCCATATGGGTATAATTTGAAATGCATTTTAAAAGGCTTCCTGAGCAAAGTCATGTTCTTTGGAATCAGTAGAGTTCAGGACCATAATTAAAGAATGTTCTTCTATTTACAGCTGTTTATTTTCAAGGTTCATCAGAGAATAATAAATAACTATTTTTATTTTCTAAAGTGATGGCATTTCGGATTTTTTACTAACCTTGATTTCCTATTTATGTTTTTTCCTGTCTTCTAGCACAAAAGCTGTGAGCCGGTTTCACTCTCCTTTTGTTGTAGAAAATTACAGACATCTGAATCAGCTCCGGGAGCAGCTAGTCCTTGACTGCAGTGCTGAATGGCTTGATTTTCTAGAGTGAGTTTACAGTGAAAAATATAATCTGACTTTTTGCTATGAGAAACAGACTGGAAAAATCTTCCCATCAAAAAGAAAATAGAGATTACATCTTGTGACCCACCATAAAATAGTTGAGTACATGTGTTGTCTGATTTTATTTCTTTTTTATTTCTTTTTCTTTTTTTCTTTTTTTTGAGACTGAGTCTTGCTCTGTCAGCTAGGCTGGAGTGCCATGGCACGATCTCAGCTCACTGCATCCTCCACCTCTCAGGTTCAAGCAATTCTCCGTGCCTCAGCCTCCTGAGTAGCTGGGATTACAGGCACCCACTGCTACACTCAGATAATTTTTGTATTTTTAGTAGAGACGTGGTTTCGCCATGTTGGCCAGGCTGATGTACTCCTGACCTCAAGTAATCCGCCTGCCTCGGCCTCCCAAAGTGCTGGGATTACAGGCTTGAGCCACTGCACCCAGCCCGAAAGATATTCTTAAAAGCTACTGAAAGTTAAGATGACCACCTATATACCCTTCACCTAGGTTCATCACATGTTAGCATTTGCCACATTTGCTTTTTATCTCTCATGTATTTTTTTCCTGAAACATTTGGAAGTAAGTTTTAGACATCATAACACTTTCCCCTAAATACTTAAACCTGCATCTTTAAAAATAAGGACATTCTACTATGTAATCTTAACACCATTATTACATCTAAAAAAATTAACATTAATTTGTGAATATATTTGAATTTCTTGAATTTTTCCAATGTTGCTCCCTTTAGATTTTAAAATGAAAGACGTCATCAACTTTTACATGTTGCATTTGGTAATTATGCTTCTTTAGTCTATTTGAACCTAGAATTGCCTGCCATTTTTTTTGTTTCTTTTTTACCATGGTATTTTTTGAAGACTCCTTGCCATTGTCTCAAAGAATGTCTCACATTCTGGATTTATTGATAGTCGTATATTTATATTGTCAGTTTTAAGTCATGGTGTGCTGGCGAATGGTTAGTAGCCAGCTCTTTGGAAGGGCAGTCATGTTTGTAGAGTTTGCTGGTTTCTGAAGTGTAAACACTCCCACCAGGGCTGATGTGAAGCTACCACTGGACTGGAGTTGGGAAGAGATGTGCACAGTTGATTTTCATGAGTCCATAGGAGCCAGCTCTAGGCCACCACTGGTCTGAGTACTTTATATATAAACTCATTATTTTTCATGTGACTCCTGTAAGGCTAAGTATCATACCCAACTTACAAATGAATAAAGTGAGATTCAGAAATAAGAAGTTAATCTTCTAAGGGTAAGGATTGGAGCCCAGATTCAGCCCCAGCCATCTGGCAGCCAGGTATGTGGCCTTTGCCAGCCTGCCCATGGTGAGCCTGCAGGCATCAGTCTAAATACATCTCTGTTAGTTTCTTACTTTAAAACTGTAAACAGGCCAGGCGCAGTGGCTCACACCTGTAATCCCAGCACTTTGGGAGGCCGAGGTGGGTGGATCACTTGAGGCCAAGAATTCAAGACTAGCCTGGCCAACATGGTGAAACCTTGTCTCTACTAAAAATACAAAAATTAGCCGGGTGTGGTGGCATGTACCTGTAATCCCACCTAACTCAGTAAGCTAAGGCAAGAGAATCACTGAACCGGTGAGGCAGAGGTTGCAGTGAGCCGAGATTGTGCCTCTGTACTCCAGCCTGGGCAACAGAGCATGACTCTGTCTCAAATAAATAAATACCACCTTAAACACTAAAAATTCAGTGATGTCCTTCAGGGAGCTTTATTGTATTTCAAGTAATCAACCTGAAATGAAATGAAAAAAAAACAAAAAACAAAAAAGATATGTGATAATTTTTACAAGGAAGTAAGTTGGTACCAATCTTTTTGCCCTGAGGAGTCTTGAATTATAAGACCAGGAAGAGATTCCAATTTACTTAAATCTTTTGAGACTATCTTGACTCAGAATCTTGAATGTAGGGATGGAAATTTTGTCTATTCAGTTTCTTTTCTATTTCACTTTCAATTTTCTATTTTAAGGGTTTTCAGAGCCTTTGAGTCTTTCAGTTCTCCTGGCTTTTTCCTTAGTATTACCACTGAGAATGTGAAAACTGAACTAAAATTACACCTTTCAGTCTTCAAGGACTCACATTCTAGAAGGGTCCTGGGATTTGGTGAGGTAATTTCCTGTTCACTCTATTCAGACCATACATAATTTCATAGATCTGGCTTCTATTCTCTGTCATTATTCCAGACTAAAGAAAGTTCAGTACTCCCAGGCTAATCATCTTAGTGTTATTCTTGATTCTTTCTTCCCTTTGGTCCCTTTATCTGTTATCAAGTTCTTTTTTTTTTGGTCTCACTCTGCCACCCAGGCTGGAGTGCAGTGGTACAATCATCTAATTGCAACCTCTACCTCCCCAGCTCAGGCAGTCCTCCCACCTCAGCACCCTAGAAGCTGGGACCACAGGCATGCACCGCCACACCTGGCTAATTTTTAAGTGTTTTTGTAGAGACAGGGTTTCTCTATGTTCCCCAGCATAATCTTGAACTCCTGGGCTCAAGTGATTCGCCTGCCTCGGCCTCCCAAAGTGCTGAGATTATAGGTGCCAGCCGTCATGCCCAACCTGTTACCAAATTTCTGATTGTCTTTTTCCACCTTTGAGATGTTTCTTTGATTTGTCCCTTTTTATGTTGTCTTCTAATAGCCCATTATTACCTCAAACCATTCTTACTGTATCAGCCTTCTGACTTGGCCTTCTACTAGGTTGACCCAGGAGTTTTTATTATATTATCCCTAGGCTATAATTGAGATTGCAAAGAGTGAGCTAACAGTAAATATAACGTCACAGAAGCATATGATACTTTAATTACTAAGTGAAGAAAATGATGTAAAAAAGTAAAAGTATGATACAATTTTATATGTGTATATTCACATAATGCACAGCATACAGACTTCTATATTTTAAAGATTACATATGCTTATTGTATTACTATTATGCTTATTGGCCATGTGTATATCTTTGGAGAAATATCTATTCCTATGTACATGTGAACATATATGTGTATGTGTATATATATATAGACTCAAAACATTTACTGATTATTTCTGGATGGTGAGGTTACTGGTGATTTTAATTTCTTTCCTTTGCAAATGCAGTTGGCTCTTGATATCTGTGAATTCTGCATCCATGGATTTAACCAACTGCAGATTGAAAATATTCGAGGAATGAAAAGGATGGTAGCATCTATACTGAACATATACAGGCTTTTTTTTCCGCTTGTCAGTATTTCTGAAACAGTACAATATAACTGCTATTTATTTATAGCATTTACATTGTATTATGTATTGTGAGTAATCTAGAGATGATTTAAAGCCTATGGGAGGATGTACATAGGTTATATACAACTACTTTGCCATTTTATGTAAGGGATTTGAGCATATTGGATTTTAGCATCTGCTGGGCGTCCTAGAACCAATCTCCTATGGATACCGAGGGATGACTGAGCACGATTTCAGAAGTACCTATAATGTACATATATTACTTTCAGAATAAGAAAAATGCATTAAAGTTTTTATCCAAAAAAAGAATATTGGCTGAAATTTAGCTAGAGCATTTTGCAGCGAGAGCCCCCACTTGAGAGCAGCATTGATTGTTATGTACAGTATTTATTGAGGTGCCAGATGGTGTGACTGTGATATCATTAAAAAAGTGATTAACCTCAATGAACCTGACATCAGAGGACTGAATACCAGCATTACAAATGTATTTGTCACTTACTGAGGTACTAACTGTTGTATATTAGTCATATTACTTTTGATCGAAATGTTGCCAGAAATTAAGGCTGTAGACACTGCTGTGGAGTAAATCCTCCCTTGAAACATGTCTCTCTTTTATTTTTTGTTCTAGAAGATGCACTGTGTATATTCAGTAATCTTCTCAATTGCAAATTATTTAAAAGTTGAATTATAATATATAATAACAAATTGTAGAAATTCATTTGCAAATAAAATATTTTCAATTTTTATTAACTTCAGATATCATTGAGCAACACTTGATGGTAAACTTCTGTAGTCATCATAACACCATAACAGCTTTAGAACCCAAGTGTCTTCATCTGCTTCTTATGAACTCAGCAATATCTTTTGGCCAGAGGTTAAATCATAGTGCCTTGACTTCATCCTTAAGTTGGTTGGTAGCATAGTGATAAAATTGCTTGTTGTTATGCTGTAAACCCAGTCTATCAGATTGTTATCTGCATTGACCATTTTTCAGCTTACCATTTTTCTAAGTATGGATAATCTCCCTGAAGTTTGGCAAAGTATATCAAATGGACAAAGACCAAGAAGTCAAGGCTTCTTTAAGAGTTATGATGATGTTATAGGTTTTTGATAGTTTTTCATTGTATTCATGTCTTATTTATACCATTGACATCAGAAGGAACATTGTTGTTCATATGAAAATAATTACTTTATCTCTCCCTGCTTTTTTGTTGTTGGAACTGAAATGGGACCCACTAAGAGCAGTGTTAACTCATTTCCATTTTAAACATTAGATAATCAGAGACAGCTACCCTCAAGTCAAGCTGCTGAGTAGTAGCAAATTAGGGTCTTGAGGACCTGGGCAGGATCTGAGAAGGAGGGAAAGAGTGAGGAAAAAAACTGATCATTTGTTACTGCTAAAGCTTTGATGCTCATGTCCCAAGAGGCAAGGGCAGAAACAGCAAATGTGGCTGCTTTCTGGCAAAAGAAAGAGTGCCTAGATAGGAGGACCGGATGGGTCAGTAATTAGAACAAGGACAGCATATGCCACAGTGCAAGAGGGCAGTGAGTGGTCAGATCTAAAGTCAGAGCCATGGCCAGGTGCAGTGGCTCATGCCTGTAATCCCAGCACTTTGGGAGGCTGAGACAGGTGGACTGCTTGAGGCCAGGAGTTCGAGACTAGCCTGGTCAACATGGGGAAACCCTGTCTCTACTAAAAGTACAAAAATTCGCTGGGCGTGGTGGTGCACGCCTATAATCCCAGCTACTCTGGAGGCTGAGGCAGGAGAATCGCTGGAATCTGGGAGGTGGAGGTTACAGTGAGCTGAGATCGTGCCACTACACCCCAGCCTGGGTGAAAGAGTGAGACTGCTACGTCTCAAAAAAAAAAAAAAAGGAAAAAAGGAAAGAAAACATAAAGTCGAAGCCAGAGCAGGAATAACAAGGCAAAGTCAGTGAGCAGCCACTCCTGGTTTAGGGTGACTCTTAACTCTAAACACCCAGGACAGTTAGGCCAGTGCAACATGTGGCATCTTCAAAACTAGGGAGCATTTTATTTTATTATTTTTTAAATTATTTTTAAATGTTTGTGGGTATATAGTAGGTGTATATATTTATGGGGTACATGAGATATTTTGATACAGGCATGCAATGTGGAATAAGCATATCACGGAGAGCGGGGTATCCATCCCCTCAAGCAGTTATCCTTAGAGTTACAAACAATCCAATTACACTCCTTAAGCCATTCCAAAATATACCATTAAGTTATTGACTATAGTCATCCTATTGTGCTATCAAATACTAGGTCTTATTCATTCTTTCTATTTTTTTTCGATCCCTTAGCCATCCCCACTTCCCTCCACATTTTAAAGTGGTGACTGAGGGCTGCCTGTCTGATGCCAGGGGCCTGTCCCTTTTGTGTTTGGGGTTTTGCACAGATTCTAACACGGTGGGAATCATATTATTTGTTTTGATGAACTTTAATTCAGTGAGAAATAGATAAGTTGTATTCATTATGTTCTATCTACTCAGCAAATAAGTATATAGTACACTGTGAATATATTTTTCAGTTCACAAAAAAACACAGAAATAAAGCTGGATAATTAAAATGTTGTTCCTAGTATCTGGAAAAAGTCATTTATGTACAATACCTTATTCTAATACTAGAAAAATCAGAAGTTACAGTTTTAAAAAGTCATAATGATTATATAGGAATAGTCTATCACTCTAGTAGTGTAATCTGGATATCTTTTTCAAGCTAGGAAGCACTCTAGAAACCTTTGGATTTCAGTACTAAATAGACTGTCGGAACATTTCTGAAACTCACACTACAATAGACAAATGTTTTTTAAGAGAGGCATTTATTGTTCGTTTGTCGTCTTTTTTCTCATTTTTGGATCATCTTTAAAAGGTCGTACAGAATATCTGAGCTACACTATTTTTTAAATGTAGAAAGTAGGCACCTTATTTCTATTTTATTTCTATGTATGCACAAAAGAAAAGATGCTAGTAGGAGTCTGTAAAACTGCACTGTGAGGTAGGGTGATAGGAGGAGCTCAGTTTGAGTCTAGGCTCAATTGCTTTAGGCTAACTGCTTTTTCTCTCTGAACTTCATTTGTAAAACTTAGGTAATGACCTATCTTTATGGTGGTTGTAAAGAAAAAAATGTAGTGGCTTCTTCATAGTCTTTGATTAGTAAATGTTTGTTTTCCTTTCAGCTTTCCTTTTGGACCTATTTACAGTTAGTTAATTACATTTTCTCATTTTCCAATCTTTGAAGAATTTGTGACTTATCACCACCTACTTAAAGTTTTTTTTTAATCAAACAATCTCTTAATCTCTCTTGGAGGCAGAGTAGTTACTATAACGATTTAAGCTCAGCTGTATGTTTCCTGTTACTTAAAAAGATACTTTATACTGGTCATTCTTAAAAATTAACTTTTGGGTCATTTTTGTAGTTTAATTATGTATACTTCACACATCCACAATTGATCACTACATACAGATGTCCACAATTTATACGACACTACACACATTGACATAAAATACTATGATATGAGATAATGGGATAATTTAAGAAAAAAGAAAAAAGTATTCATGTGTGTTTTCCAAATAAGTTTTTCAATAAAAGCCATTTAGGCTTTTACATCAATAGGTATTATAGTTTTAAGTAGCCAAAGACTTGAGGCAATGACCATAATCTTTTAAAAAACAAATCTAAAATTTAGTTTTTATATGCATTAATAAGATAACTGAAGATAAGTGAGAAAAGTACCTTTTCCCCTTGTCTTCAATAAATATTTATTACAGTGTTTATTTTATGCCAACATTATAAACTAGATGTTATGTCTACAGTGGGGTTAATCAGATGGACAATCTGCTCTCAAGAAGCTTCCAGTTTAGTGTGAGAGAAAGGTATTGAAACTGTTATTCCAGGTTTGGAGGATGCTGTGAAGAAGCACAGGGGAAGCTGATGTACATGAATATTTCATGATGTTATTGAAGCGAAATGAAAATGACTGCTATATTTGTGTTATACCTTAAGTTCAAATGTCAGGGTCAGATGAAATCTGTGATATGTTCTTAACAGTTGGTATCTTTACGTAGAAGCTGTTTTACATTTATATACAAAACAAAAAGAAGCCTCAATAATTTAATTATTGTATTAAAAAGTAAAGCTGTTTGGTGTAATCTCCATCTCTCTTAACTGTTAGGAATGCCTGCTAATCATCTGTATGCTTACACTAGCTGATAAAGTGATTGCTTGTTGTAGAGCTATTATAGGTCTAAGAAATCAGTTTGCTCACCTTTTCGTTGTTGCTGCTGCTTCTGTAGGAAATTCAGTGAACATTATCACTACTTGTGTAAAGCAGTGCATCACCTAGCAACTGTTGACTGCATTTTCTCCCTGGCCAAGGTCGCTAAGCAAGGAGATTACTGCAGGTAATATATTTTTCATTTTCCCCTTTATCAGTGCCTTAGATAAGATGACATTATTCAATTAATTATAGTGTCTTTATTATAAAATATTACAATTACTCAAATGTGTTAGACTCTTGGGAAAGCTGAATGTCATACATATATAGCTTGATTTGAAAATTAAATTCATTTCTTGCTTGCTCTGTCACTGAGTACAATGAAAGCAGATGTTAAAGTTTATGTGGGTGACTTTTTAATAAAGTTTCAGCACTCTTTTCATTTGTTAGCTTTTACTTGAACACTTATAATTGTAAAAGTTTGATTAGGCAAGAAAAGACTGAGAAGAATAGAGACTGGGGGGCATTTTAGTGATCTGTTCCTTTTGTTAAGAGCCCATATTCATCCCACTATTCTTTATTGACCTCTAAGCATCCCAACATGGAATATTTATTCTCTTTTTCATAAAGGATGTTAGCACAAACAAATCTAACTTTAACATTCAGATGGCTGGGCATGATGGCTCACGCCTGTAATCCCAGCACTTTGGGAGGCCAAGGCAGACGAGATCAGAAGATCAAGACCATCCTGGCTAACACGATGAAACCCCATCTCTACTAAAAATATAAAAAATTAGCCGGGCGTGGTGTCACGCGCCTATAATCCCAGCTACTCGGGAAGCTGAGGTGGGAGAATTGCTTGAACCCGAGAGGTGGAGGTTGCAGTGAGCCAAGACCATGCCACTGCACTCCAGCCTGGGCGACGGAGTGAGACTCTGTCTCAAAAAAAAAATTCAGACAAAACTTTCATACAAGTTATATGTCTTCCAAAAGCTTGAGTTTATATATACTTAAGAAAAAGTAAGGCTGAGCATGGTGGCTCATGCCTGTAATCCCAGCATTTTGGGAGGCTGAGGCAGGAACGTCTCTTGAAACTGGGCGTTTGAGACCAACCTGGGCAACATATTGAGACCCCGTCACTACAAAAATTAAAAAATTAGCTGGGCATGGTGGTGCACACCTGTAGTTCCAGCTGCTTGGGAGGCTGAGGATTGCTTTAGCTCAGAAGTTTAAGGCTACAGTGAGCCATGATGGTGCCCATGCACTCCAGCCTGAGTGACAGAGCGAGACCCTGTCTCAAAAAAAAAAAAAAAAAAAAAAGGTACAGTTTAAAAAATATAAAATTAAATAAAGTTGTTCAAGTTCAAATGTTTTATTCTTTCCAGGAAGCATCTAGATTCTTTCCTTCACTGCCATAGATGTCATCAGTATGCTTTCCCCCATCTTTCTTGCTATGCCTGTTCTATCCTACTGTATCTTCCTAGCTCTGTGAGTTATCCTTTGTGTCCTGTTCTACCAGGAAACATTTTGTCATTGTATAATTTTGATAGCAACAGAATAAGTCGATGTAAATTTTAGTGCCGAATAAATCACTTAAAATTTTGTTCCAAAGTGAAAATCTTCCGGTAAATCATATCAGTGTCATGATTATTACATAATGATTTAACTTGGTAGAGCACCTAGGATTTTATTTTGAAGTTAATGTCACAAATACTTTTATTTTTTTCTTTTACAATGAATTTGTAACCCACCTAGATAAAAAATCTTGTCTTCAGAATTACACTCTAAAATCCAAAAACTATCCTTTTTTCATAACTTTAAGCGTCTTTCTCCAACAGATGATTTCAGATTATTTACTCAGAAGATACTGTAGTCACTTTTTTTTTTTTTTTCTTGAGACAGAGTCTCACTCTGTGGCCCAGGCTGGAGTGCAGTGGTGCAATCTCGGCTCACTGCAAACTCTGCCTCCCAAGTTCAACGAATTCTCCAGCCTCAGTCCCCTGAGTAGCTGAGATTACAGGCGTGTGCCACCACGCCTGGCTAATTTTCGTATTTTTGGTAGAGATGGGGTTTTACCATGTTGGCCAGGCTGGTCTCGAACTCCTGGCCTCAAGCAATCCACCTGCCTTGGCCTCCCAGAGTGCTGGAATTACAGGCATGAGCCACAGCGCCTGACCTGTAGTCACTTTCTTTGTAAAATGTGAGAGCATCTGGGATTTTATTAGCCAGATATATTTAAGAAGAATAATTTAGGAAAGTAGTATTTATTGGTGTTATGAGTAAGTTCAGAAATGTGGTTACACTTGAAAGTTCTGAGTCAAAGAACTACAGGAGGTCGATGGTAGGATATTATGCTTTTGAAAAAGACCAACGAATGACCAAGAAACTGATGAAAAGATGTTCAATCTTAGTAATCAGCGAGTGCAAATTAAAACAATGGGATAACGCTGTTTACCTATTTTGTTGACAAACATTAGAAAGTTTAATAATCCAACTTTAGGTGAGGGTATTAGAAAACAAGTTAACTTTCATGTCCTGCTTGTAGGTAGGTAGATTGGTATATATACTGTTATCTATTAAAATAAAAAATATGCATACCCTATGACTTAGGAATCCCACTTTAAAAATTTACTCTAGCTTTGGGAAACACTTGGACGTGTACACGTGAAGATGTTTATAGGATTGTTCATTGCATCATCATTTATAAGTAAGAATTTGGATGCAATCTAAATGTTTAACAGTGGAAAATGTGTAGCAGCTTTGAAAGAATGCTGACTATCTGACAAGAAGTGATCTTCAATATACTTTACCATAAGGGTCTATTGAACCTAACTTCAGTTTCTTAAAGGCCATTTAAAGAACAAAGTTTACTTTTTTCCCTTTAAAAAGGAGAGTAAAACTTACTCTGTCTTACATTTACCATGTGGGTTTATTGGATTCTTTTATAAATGTAAGATGCATTTTGGGATCTTTAGTGATCTTATCTTTTCTGTATCTTGGAACATTTTGTTATTTCATCATCCTGAGAATTGTTTTAACATTGTTTATCATTTGTTTCAACTATACTATAAAAGTATCAAATGGGCTGGGTGCGGTGGCTAACGCCTGTAATCCCAGCAGTTTGGGAGGCCAAGGCGGGCAGATCACAAGGGGAGGAGACTGAGACCATCCTGGCTAACACAGTGAAACCCCGTCTCTACTAAAAATAAAAAAAAATTAGCCAAGTGTGGTGCAGGCGCCTGTAGTCCCAGCTACTTGGGAGGCTGAGGCAGGAGAATGGCATGAACCCGGGAGGTGGAGCTTGCAGTGAGCTGAGATCACACCACTGCACTCCAGCCTGCAGCCTGGGCGACAGAGCGAGACTCCATCTCAAAAAAAAAAAAAAAAAGTCTAAAATGAAAAGAAAATGGGAGAATGATGATGCAGAAGTGAGGAGAGAAATCACTATCACATCATCCGTTTTCTTATTGTATTGCCCGTGTTACATCATCTTCCAAGAAGGTATAAAAGAAGAGTGCAGATGCCACAGTTGGAGTCTGCTTCTAACTTTCATTGAACACAGTTGAAAATTCAGAATTTTTCATTGTTCACCCATAAAGGCAAAGAGAAAAAAATTGACAGAAGGCCTTTCATAATTATTAGGTTCATCAGATGATGAATGTGAAGAGAAAGAAACCAGTGCCCTGGATATTCATGGTGATGGTGAAATTTCATGTATCAGCAAAATCTGAGATTCTGAATGCTCAGACAATATCCTAGGTGAATTTTCTCAAACTCAAGGATTGGTGTGTGAATAATGTATTTGTAAGGGCAAAATGAACTCTGTTATTCTCGTCCAGTTAATCATTCAATAGGAAACATTCATCATGTAATATTTGGTGACAAGAACCTGGACTATCCTGTTTTGCTGAAAGATGTGATAGTATTCTTCTATCTTTTATAATATTTATTCATTAAAATTTACTCGATACAATTTATAGGTTATAATTTATAGACAGACAGATTGAAAGGATATAGATGATGTAGAAATAAAGGTACTCATTTGATTATTCTAATTGGTGTTGATAAGTCAAAAAGTGAAAATATTTTGCAATTATGGAGCAAAAATGACATCTCTTTAAGAAAATTTTAAGCTTTAAAATATTTTGAAAACTTCAAGTATTTGTATTTTCGTTGATACAAATGTGAAAAGAATCAGAAATAATCAGCTCTAGAACCTATTAGAAATGTATTGAAATTTGGAATTTAGTATTTATGAATGAATATGTTCCAGATGCATGCTTGACAGCTGATGAGCAATGACCTTCAGAATGTGTTACCCATTTCAGATATATATGCCTTGAAAACCAGGAGAATATGGAATAAAACTTTGAGATTTACTGTGTTTAAATTCTTATTAAAATCTGTCATGAGGTTGATTTTTTTTTTTTTTTTACTATCCCCTTATTCTCATTTCTGTAAAATTATTTGTGAAATGACTTTAAAGGAATATATTATATCCAGATAGTAAATGGTGAAATCTATTTTTTATGTATGTACTGAGAATTAAACTATTGAATTTTTTAAATTACAGAATAATATATTACAGTATGACTTTTCTAAAGAAATCAGAACCAGTATGATGCATACATAAACATAAATGCACAGAAGAAGGTTGGAAAAGGTAGACAGCAAGCTGGTCTAAGTAGTAACATCTGGGAAGGAGAGCTGAGAGTAAGGCAGGGCTCAGAGGGTCTTGACTACACAGCTAAAGCTGTAGATAAAACAGATATAGAGGTCTTTAAAAAACTTAAAGAACAACAAGGCCAAAATATGATTCTTGTATCCAAGTAAAAGATACAAAAGACCATAGAAAGATGTTTTAATGAAACAACGTATGAAAATTTTAGGTCATTTCGTTTCCAAGTCCAACACATAGTTTAATAATTACATCTAGAAATAATTTTATGTGATTTGCTTTATTATATTCATTAATGAAAATAAGTAGCAATAATCTGAACTGTTATCTTTACTAGTGAAAATATTGGTTTGATCTCAAACAATAATAGAAAAATGAAAAATAAAGCCCAGCATGGTGACATGCACCTATAGTCCCAGCCTCCTGAAGAGGCTGAGGCAAGAGGATCACTTGAGCCCAGGAGCTTGAGGCTGTAGTGTGCTATAATTGTGTCTGTGAATAGTCACTGCACTCCAGCCTGGGCAGCACAGTGAGACCCTGTCTCTTAAAAAAAAAAAAAAAAGATCTCGTAAAGGTAAACTACAAGGGTGAAGCCATTTATAAGACTCTTCTAAAGTATGTGCTTCATTGCACAATTATTATAATAAATATTTTCCGAATTTTTATTTTATAGTTCAAATTTAACTTTTATACTCAAGGTTTTATTCTGGACATATGTTCTTAAAATCTATGTGTAAAGTTTTGTTTTCTGTCGTACAAACAGTACTGAAATTTTTCATGCTGTCTTAGTTTTGTTTTTTTTTGTTTTTTTTAAGGCTATCTCCATGCTTAGTAAATTGAAACATATTTCTTTTTGCAGACCAACTGTACAAGAAGAAAGAAAAATCATAATAAAAAATGGAAGGCATCCTGTGATTGATGTGTTGCTGGGAGAACAGGATCAATATGTTCCCAATAGTACAGATTTATCAGTAAGTACCATATAATACAAAACAATAAGTCAACATAACATCCCAAACTTTTAAATATGAAAGAAACATTTTTGTAATTAAAAGTTACCCAAATTTCAACTTTGGCTTTAAATGAGCTAAGTCTGGACATAGTTTTATATTTACCATGAAATGTGGAATTGGTGCTATTTCCAATGAAAGATTATCAATAGGTTTAGTAACTAAAAGTTTAGTTCTAATTAGTTATCCTAAGTAACCCAATAAAAATATTTTACATTTGTAAATACCCAATATGCAAATAGAGTTGGAATAATACCATAGTTTTTGCAAATTCATATTAGCATGTAGTGTTCCATCCTTTGTACTGTGACTATTTTCAGATGTTCCGTGAAAGAATCAGAGATGCCTTTGCAGATTCCAGTGATGAGAATTTTCATTATAGGGGCTGTATTTCTCTTACATAACACGAATGATCCTGAATACTTAATTTATTTAACACATACTTACTGAGTGCCTGTGTCTCAGGTAATGAAGCGAGTATTAGGAACAGAGAGTGGTAAGCAAGACAGAAGTCTTCCCTGCCCTCACAGAGGTTGTTGTATAGCAGTGAAGACAGGCTAGTGCAATACAGCTTAGTGCATGGCATGTTGGAGGAGACCAGGATGGCCTGGGGATAGGTAGCAGGTTGACCTAACCCACGGGCAGGGAAGCACTGAGGAATGTTCCCCAGGGATGAGATACCAACTGAAGAATGAGTCAGTGCAAGCCATGGTATTGTTAGGGGAGTATTCCAGGTAGAAGAACCAGCATGGCAGTTGTTGGAAGTGAAGCATAGCAGGATGAATTCAAGGAACTGAAAGACGATGAGTGAGGTTGGAGTGCAGAGTGTAAAGAAAGAAGTGTTCAGAGATAAGGAAGAGGCCAGTTTACTTATATGGAGAAATTTACATTTTTCCCCCTAAAAGATTAAGAATACTAGCAAGAGAGTGATAGAAGCTGGGGAAAAATAGTGAAGTGGTGGCAGGGTGTGTGAGTTCCATTGTCAAAGCTAAATGGAGCTGGGCACTGAAGTGGTAAGGATTGATCTTATTCAATAATACTCCTGCAGTAGGGAAGAGTCCGGTGTGAATTGAACTTGACTTCATTTTGGCATAGATGACTGGGTGTTTTAAAGGGAGTATGAGGGAACAGGGAAAGGGAATGAGCTGGGGAAGGAGAGCGAGTGAGGTGTGGTTATGTGAAACCCATGTGGGTTTACTAATTGTTTGCTAATACCACATTTCAAAGAGTCAGCTCTCTGGTCCTTAAAAAGACAATTTTGGGTGATAGATTTACATCCCAAAGGGGCAGAAAAAGTCTTTATAATTGCAAGCTTTCTAAAGTAACTGTTCTGTCACCAAATTTTGACTGGAATGGTGAATCCTGGCAGCACCAAGCTTTCTCAGGCAGGTACTTTTAGTGGGGCTGGGGTCATCCTAAGGATGCAGCCTTGAGCTGTTAGAAACTATGCTAGTGGGCTTGCTTCTAAGTAGGGAGGGTGGACAAAATCATTTTTACTCAAAGTCTGTAGGTTTTTATAGGTCAAAGTTGAGAACTAGTCCAGAATAGGGCTCAAAGAAACCTGATGAGAATTTGGTCAAGGACATGGGGTAAAATGGGATGGTGATGGGTCAAAAAATTAATATGTAGGGAGTAGTTATGTGAGAGAGAAGGTATCAAAGAATAAAATGCCTGACTTTCGGATATCAGATGTGGTGGTCTTCTGGGTGATGGCAAGATCCTATGTATGGCTATAGAAGGTGGGTAGCAGAAGGGAGAAGGTCTTTGGAGATGAAGAGATCAAGGAACAGAGTTTGGGAGAAAGTTGTCCACGTGAATGTTGAAATCTAAGATAACAGCAAGATTAGCCATAGAGGACAAGGATCCAGGTGTCCGAGATTGCAAGGAATGGTGATTGGGAATTGTGAAGTTTATAGATGGCTTAGATTGAAGACAGACAGTGGTAAAGCCCTAAGGAAGCAAAGAAGAACTTCTGAACCCTGAACCCTGAGGTATATGGTCCATGGTTGGATGTGGCAGAAAAAGGTCAGCCCCCAAATGAGGGAGCTGCAGGGGAATAACAAACAGCCAGCCAGGTTTCATTTTAGTGTATGAAGGAAATGTTAAGCAAGGTGGTTAGAAACAGAAGTACTAAGAAACTTTTCTGAGGACAGTGAAAAATTGAGATGTAGGGGAGCATTTGGAATGTAGGTCAGAGAAAGCTCAGAATAGTAGTGAGCTGGGACTGTAACAGAGTATTCTACCTCGGGCTGTGAGCAAGGGTGGCAGAGATGTGTGGCATTGTGCATTTGGCTGGCCATGAGAGGGAGATGTGAAAGGAAATACTTTGAATGACATCTAGTTTAATATTGCATTTTCATATCGTAAAAGACTTGTTGGTAGTATATAATGCATGTCTTAGTCTGTTCAGCTGCTGTAACAAAATATCATAGACTGAGTAGCTCATAAATAACAGAAATTTATTTCTCAGAGTTCTAGAGACTGGAAAGTCCAAGATCAAGGTACCAGCAGATCAGTTTCTGGTGAGGGCCTATTTCCTGGTTCCTAGATGGCACCTCACATGATGGAATGGGTAAAGGGTCTCTTACCCATGTACTCACACAGTGGAAGGGGTAAGGGGTCACTCTCAGGCCCTCATGAACTTATCATCTCCTGAAGGCCCCATCTTCTAATACCATTGCCTTGCGGGTTAGGATTTCAACATACAAATTAGGGAGAGAGACAAATATTCATACCATAGCAACCTAAGACCCAGTGTCTATAAACCTGTTCATTCATATTAGGAAATTTTTATATTTATTAATCAAACAAGTTAATAAGTACCAATCTTTTTACTGTCTTTAAAAAGAACACTATGTCTTTGGGAGGCCTAGGCGGGAGGATCAGTTGAGCTCAGGAGGTCGAGACCAGCCTGGCCAACATGGCGAAACCCTGTCTCTACTAAACATATAAAAATTAGCTGGGCATGGTGGCGCCTCCCTGTGATTCCAGCTACTTGGGAGGCCGAGGGAGGAGAATTGCTTGGACCTGAGAGGCCACTGCACTCTAGCCTGAGCAACAGAGCGAGACTCTGTCTCAAAAAAAAAGAGACTATGTCAACATAAGAATTTTTTTTCAGTTCTCATAATACCAGTAGGATATAGCTTTTCTTGAGAAAGTAATGTAAGTTAAATATAAACTAAGCAACTAAATATTGGGACTATAAATCTCTTAAAATAATTTCCTGTTACTGTTTCCATGCCCATCTACTTGACCCCAAGAATATTACCCCAAGAAATTGACTTCTTTCTTTCTTTCCTTTTTCATTCTTTTCTTTTAAAAAGTAAGTTACGCTTTAATAAAACAAGATTTGAAGAACTAAAATAGCCTTCTGTCTAATTACAATAATGTTTTAAAGAACATTGAACTCTTGTATTTAAATCTTTACAAAATAAATGGAGTAATTTTTTTTTCCAAGCAGGCATCTCAGAATATTCCAGAATGTTCGTTTCTATTACATATGCTTTTTCTAACTTGAGTAGGAGTTGATATAGAACTGTTGCTATGGTGAAGTGCATTCTATTTTTCAGGGTAAAAATTTATATATAGGGATAGTGTTGAGAAAGAACTTACGTAAAATTCAATTTAAAATATTTTATGAATGTTAATTATAAAATATACCCTGAAAATAATTTCAAAGTTAAGTGACATTGTTGTTTTTGATAATCATGGGGTTTTAAGAACTGGTGTTTTGTAAATGTAATTAAGAGTATACTTTTCTGTATTCTGTGTTACGTGAACTTATTATAGTGCTTCTGAATAAGCCAACTTTCTGCCTGCTTTTCCTCTCCCAGTTTTAAGAATACTTTTTAAAACCCTCTTTCTTTTTTTCCTCTTCCTTGATTCACTGTATAATCCAAGCATTTATACATGTGGTCACCACTGGAGCTTCCTCCTCCACTCTGCCCACCTCCATAGATTCTCTACTCTGCAGCCACAAGGCTTCTGGAACCTGCCATGCCACTCTCCCTTTTGAATTCATGCTTCACACTCCAGCCAGATTGGAGTACATGCCGTTCCCAAGTCACTGTGCCTCTGGAACTTGGCAGATGGTGTTCCCTCTGCCTAGAATGTCATCTTTCCCCACCCCAACCACTCCCGCCTCACACACTCCCACATCCACCCACCAATCACCCACCCCACTCCCCAGCTCTGGCTTGTTCAAGACTTACCTTGGATGTCAGCTCTTGCACTCAGCCTTCCTTTGCCCAGCTGGGATGGGTAGCCATCTCACATACCCTTGCCACTGTTTCTCCACATCTCAGTACTTATTCCACCAAATTATAATCATTCTTTTTTTTATCTGCCTTTGCCAGTGGACTGTAAGCATGAAGCAAACAGGGACTGTACTCTGTCACCTATGTGTAATCCCTGGATCAGTCACAGTTCTCTGGCACATAGCTGGCACCTAATCAGATTGATTAAATCAGTAAGGATTAGCTAGAAGCCTTTAGCAGTCTCCAAGTCTCACCTGAAATTTTTGCCTTTTATTTTCTACACAAAATGTTATTTTTCAGGATATTATATGGGGATTTCCCCAATTTACAGAATAATTTTACTGTCAAACTAAAAGGGAAATTTGGGATCTTTTAGTGTAACCACCTCTTCATACTTCTGAGTAAACTATGGTTCAGAAAGGGGAAATGATCTGCCAGAAGTTACTCAGGTTGCGTCGTCTTGAACTGTTTCCCAAAACATAAACATATTTTAAGGCAAGCCAGTGCTTTCCAACCTTTTTCACTTTGCATCATACAGAAAATGATAATATTTTAATGGAACACTGGATTAAAAGGAGAAGGAAGAGGTTGCTCAGACGCCAAGGAGGCTGGCCCAGGGACTGTGGCTGCCCCAGCCCCACCCGCCACCTGTGGGTTAAGGGGTCAGTGTCTTGGCCCCTGTCACCTTGTGAGGCAGCCCGGGACTGCTGCTTAGGGAAAACTCAGCGTACCCACTGCAATCTCAGCTCTGCCAGGATTGTTTGTTTGCTAAACCAAATGACTGTTTTTTTAGTGGATGGATTTTCAACAGCAGTTAAAGTTGGGGTTTTCAGTTCATTTGTAAGGTTTTTTTTTTTAGTATAAATAATATAAATTTCAACTGATGGAGGGGGAGGGGAGAGAGTGGTTGACAGGTAGGAAGTGGTTGTTAGGTAGGAAGAAAATGAGTCAAACGTGCAGAACAGGAAGATTCCCAGGAAGCGCTCGAACCCTGTAACTCTCTGGCCCAAGCGGAATTCACCGCCCAGGTGTTTTATTGCTGGGACAGGGTAGACACTGAGATGCTAGTCACAGTCCCTTCTTGTGAGATCAAGATGGGCCTGGGGTGCTTCAGTCGTTAGCTCCGCATGTGGTATGGAATGGGTGCTCATGCGTTTGTTACATGAACAAGTGCTTGAAGCTGGTAAAGATGAGGACAGACTTCCCAATTCCTTCCCTTATCTCAGTACAAATAATGTCTAGCTGGCCCAGAAATACTTGCTTTGGCTGTATAAAAGTTTAAAAAACTAGTTACAGTAATATTCATAAGCTGTTGGCAATTTGTGCCTAATTACCAAGCAGAACAGTAATAATGTATACCATAAAATATGTCTGAGCTTTAAGCTTGATTTAATTCCATGGCTAAATTACATTCTCATAGATTATGCTGTAAAGGTGTTTTTCACATAGCATGATCTTTGAATCATGGGCCCATGGATTAAAATTCTGGGAAATATTAATGGCAATTGAATGTTGTTTTCCTGTCAGTCCTTTCCTCTGGTTCTTCTCTCTCCTGCTTCTGAAATAATGGATAGAGAAGAACGTTTGTCTGATAAAGTGTTCTGACCTGCACTGCTGTCTGTGCTCACAATGGCCCTCCCCTCTCTTCCTATCTCTTACTTGTCTGCATTGATTGGACTCACACTCTTCCTGCAGGACCCAACAAAACACTGCCTCTTCCTGAGGGCCTTCACCATCCTCTGGCCAGAAAAAATCCCTTTCTATGTGAGCACTTTCTTTGCTCTGGTTTTAAAGTTCTCACGTACTACTTTTGGTACACAGGTGTAGTGGGGAAGCGGCTCACAGTGGTAGGAGATTTAAATTCAAATCCTGCTCTACTCTCATTTCACTGTCATTTTGGATAGACTGCGTTACTCTCTGGGTCTTGGTTTCCTCATCTATAAAAGGAGGTGAGTGAGCTGGGTCACAGCCGGCCCTCACACCCAGGGCAATGTAAATTGGGCAGGATCCAGGTGTTGGAGGGATTTAAGTCCTGACTTTGGCATCTCAACATGCAGCTGGTGCTACTCTCCAGCCTCATTTCCCCTCTTTTTGTTTCTAGTTCACCTTGGGTTAAAAGTGCAAAGATTTGGCTGAGAGCTTGTCTGGAGGAGCCTTTAACTCAAGAGTCTCTTACCATAACCTGCTGTTGATTGACATTTTCGAGGAATAAAACACTTTGAAACTACCAAACTTTTTCCAGCAGTCTGTAGCTCTTATAAAAATAGTTCTCCTGTAATTCTTCTTTAAAGGTAGTTGTCAATATTTATACCTGTCAAGGAAGATAGCACCTTTTTTTTTTTTTTTTAATGGAAAATTAGCTTTCCAGGTCTTAGAAATTAATGTGACAATTTTATTTTTATTTTTTTTCTGCTGTACATCTCCTGACTTTAGGGATATTATGACTGTCCATCATTCTAGTGTACTCAATGATGAACACACGGAGCTAAAGCCTGTCTTCTCCTATTTAGTAGTGACTGATTCCCTGTCATTTGGCAAGCATCCCCATTGAGACAGGTCAGAGGATGAACTTCCCTTAACGTTACAGTTCTGCGACTTAGTTGTTTTACATTGCTCAGCAAGATATTTAGCTTCTCTAGGCCTATTTCCTCACCTGTATAATGGGAATCCAGTAATATTAGTATCACCCTATGACGCTGTTTTAAGAACTAAATGAGGTGATACATATAAAATCATTAGCACAGTGCCTGGCACTTGTTATCTGTGATTTTCTTATGATACCTTGAAGTTTGCCTTTTATTTTTAGATCTTCTCTTCCCCCACAGAAGTTGACATTCTATGTGGAAGTTGCTTAGTTATCACAAGTTTAGACTCACTGTTTAGATACTAGATAAACAATACTAAGATCTTATTGATTGATGATTTTCAGACAGATATTGCCAATACTAAAGTGAGCACTTAAAAGAATGTACTTCTAGTCTCTCCATAGGTTCGCGAAGGCAGCCCTCTCTAGTTGTTATCCAGAAACATAGTCCCTTCAGCGCGATACTTCAGCTTTTGTTTGCTGTCATTCCCAGTGGGCTCCAGAGTAGGTGGAGAGGTGGTTATTGCCAACTTTCGCATTCTGGCTATTTGGTTAGAACACTTACTTGTACTAACTGGTCTTGCAGATAGATTTTATGTGTCTTTTATATCTGGGAACCCTTGATGTATGCTGCCTCAAATACACACGATCCTTGCTAAAAGAGAGATTAACACATTAGATGAGTGAGATTTCTTGACCATTTCCTTACTTACTGTGTCATCTTGAGAACTGTGGAAACACGGGAGTCATATATTCCTGATGGATATATTCCTGATGGATTTTTATAGAGAATGCAAATGATTGTTTTTGAAATGTAAACATGGTGGAAATCTCTGCTGTAATGCCTTTCGTGTATTACATTCATCTCTTTGATCTATTTGTTGGGTGCCTTCTTTGTGCCAAGCCTTGTTCTAGGCATTAGGGATGAACTAGAAGACACGGTTCCTGCTCTCATGAGAACTTACTTTCTAGCAGTGAGATTGATAATAAACAAGCAAGAAAATTCGGGTAATTTCAGAGAAGGTTAAAACAAAATAAAATGGGCTGATGTGATAGAAAATGACAGAGCAGAGGGGCTTCTGTAGGTTGGGTGGCCAAGGAAGGTGTGTCCTGGGAGTTGATGTTTGAGTGTAGACCTGTAGAAAGGCCTTAAGGCAGGAACGAGCATGTTGTATTCTGCCAGGTGGAAGGAGAGCAGAAATCAAGTCTGGCTAGCACCAAGTGAACATGGTGGAGGGTAGTAGAAGAATAGGTCGGAGGCAGACATGGCCTTTAGACTATGACCTTTAGACACTCAGAAGTGCTCTGAGGATCTGGATGAGGGCTTTTAGCAAAAGACAAGTTCTGTTTTACTTTTTATGACAGTCACTCTGGCTGCCCTATAGAGAGTGGATTGTGGGCAGGGGAGAAGCAGGAAGACCCAGCAGGAGCCACTGCAGTCACCTGTCAGGGCAGTGGCAGTGGGCACGGAGACAGGCGGTTTTATGCACCTAGAGGACCTCCTGATTCTTCAGTGTCATGTCTTTTTTCCTGCTGGTGTTTACTAGAGGGCCTGGTGTACAACTTTATCTCCCACTGGCGGTCTCTTAGGGCTTATTAGGAAAGCCACCATGTTGTCACCTACAAATATTTGAGTTTAGTGGGTTGAACACATTTAGCTCCTAAAGCCTTGAAATTAGTTCTTCTTTGACATCCTCAAATCCTGGGGTGAGGAAGTGGGGCTGGAAAAAATCTGTCTCCACAACAGTATCCCCAAGTCTGACGAGGTTCACCACGCACCACTTTTCCCAGGTACTTCATGCAAACGATTTCCACAACTTCTCATCTTTCAAACAAATCTGGGACAGAGCTCTGGTGCCAATTTAATTCCTGCTCTTTCATTCCACCCAGGGCTACATACTCAAGCAATGTACCTGAGTTTAGGGTAAGAGATCATTTAATTCAGCTGCCTGATTTTAGAGGGGAGGAAACTGAAGCCTAGAGAGGTGCATTGGCTTGCCCAAATTCCATACGAGAAACCACCTTTCTTAACTTGTGGGCCAATTCTTTATTCATATTTATACTTTTATTTTCACACTCTGTCACTTTCTTGCTTATCAAGGCTCTCATAGAAATTGACACCACAGTGAAAATTTTTGTATAATACTTGACATAGTATGCATTCAATGAACAAATGGTTGTTAGTACTCTCATTGCCATAGAATCCATTTACAAATAAGTGTTAGATTGAGATTCAAAATACAAAGAAAGGGAGGAAATTGCTCCTTAATTCCAAAGACAGCCACTGTTAACATTTTGGAATGTTTCCTTTGTCTTTCTTTGCAATTTTTTAAAAAAATAGCCATTTTTTATACAAAAAATTTTTATATCCTGCTTTTTTAGTTAATATTATAACATGAATATTTTCCTATATTCTTAAAAAGTCTTAAGGTAATTTGTAATGGCTTCATGGTTTTCAACAATATGCATATACCATAATTGCCTTAAAAGTTTCACTGTTTTACCTACTCTTTGCTGTCATGAATAATCCTGCCATGATACCTCATGGAATTGATTCTTTAAAAAAAAAAAAAATGGGGAGCACATAGTAGGTGTATATATTTATGGGTAGCATGAGATGTTTTGATACAGACACAGAATGTGTAATAATGTTACCCTCATATGAGGGCAACTGGGGTATCCATCACCTCAGGCATTTATCCTTTATGTTACAGACAATCCAGTTATACTCTTTTAGTTATTTTTAAATGTACAATAAATTTTGTTGACTATAGTGACCATGTTGTCCTATCAAATACTAGATCTTATTCGTTGTATGTAATTATATGTTTGTACCCAAGGACCATTCACCCTCTTCACCACCTACCACCCTTCCCAGGCGCTGGTAACCATCCTTCTACTCTTTATCTCCATGAGTTCGATTGTTTTAATTTGTGGCTGGCTTATTTCACTTAACATAATATCCTCCAGTTCCATCCATGTTGTTGTAAATGACAGGATCTTATTCTTTTTTATGGCTGAATAGTACTCTGTTGTATATATGTACCACATTTTCTTTATCCATTCATCTGTTGATGTACATTTAGTTTGCTTCCAAATCTTGGCTATTGTGAATAGTGCTGCAATAAACATGGCAGTGTAGATATCTCTTCGATATACTGATTTCCTTTCTTTTGGTTATGTAGAGCCCTGGGACTTTAAACGAACATAGATGGTAGTCAGACAGTGGTCACCATGGGCCTTGGGTGAGACCCAGTGTTGCACTGGATTCAGGTCTGACCCGGTGAGCATTGAAGAATTAGGTATTTATTGTAGCCTTCACAGTCTAGCTTGTTTGTACTTCTCCTTGGGAAGGCTTTCCAAGTATTCAAAGGGACTTGGGTGTTCTGATCTAAATCTGTGGTCACTGCAGCTGTGTCTGCATTAGGGGGCACCCTAAGCCCAGTAATGCTGTAGCTCTTGTAGACTCTTAGAGGTACCGCCTTGGTGGTCTTGCATACTATTCTGGAGAATTCCCTGGATTTCTAGGCAAAGACTCTTGTCTCTTCCTTTACTTTCCCCCAGACAAATGGAGCCTCTCTGTTTCTGCTGAGCCACCTGGAGCTGAGGAAGGGGTGACACAAGCACCTCTGTGACCACCACCTCTGGGACTGCACTAGGTCTGACCTGAAGCCTGCACAACACTGGGTCTTACCCAAGGCCCATAGTGACCACTGTCTGACTACCACCTAAGTTCACTCAAAGTCCTAGAATCTACAGTCAGCAGGTGGCAAATCCAGCCTGAAGGGCTATCATTGTTTATACCACCATGCCTGGCAATAGTGAATGAAACTCTGGGAGGGAAGTAATTAATTTGAGCTTGATGATATGTATATGATTAGGCAGTCCTGTTCTTTGTTAGCCTTCAACAATAGGGATCTTTTTGGTCACTGTCACAGGAGTGAAGACAGAATAACTTACCTTGTAATGTTTGTTTTCTGATACCTTGGGCCAAAAGACCCACAGGAATCCACCCATCATCTCCAGAAAGTGAAGTTTTTATTTGCAGTTTGTTCTAGTCTAACAACTTTCATCACATTTTGTGTTTCAGTAGATGCCAAAGCAAAGCACTGAGTGTGTTGGTATTTCCCTTGCCTGCTTCAGCAGTGTCTGACTCTCAAAAGTTGTAGTCTTGGTACCTAACCTCAGACCAAAACAGCCAAGAGCGTTAAAACTGCTATGTGGGTTGGGAAACATAGTGATCAGGCAAGCCATTTTAGCAGGGATGGTGGAAAAAACTTCTCCATACACTTAAGTCTTCTTAATATTATTTTTGACTTTTCAAGCATCTAAATTTCCTCTAATGTACACAGTTAAATACTGAAATAGACATTATAATTTACTTATTAGAAAATTTGAGATATTCTACACTTTACATTGAACTTGTATCATAGAACTTTTAAATGATGAGGAATCTAATATTTTTTGTAACTATATAAGTCTAAGGAGATTACTTAGAGTAATTTTTTGTCTTCACTTTCAATATGATGCTCCCCTCCCTTTTTTTGAGATGGAGTCTTACTCTTTCGCCCAGGCTGGAGTGCAGTGGCTCGATCTTGGCTCACTGCAGCCTTCGCCTCTGGGGTTCAGGCGATTCTCCTGCCTCAGCCTCCTGAGGAGCTGGGACTACAGGTGTACGCCACCACGAGCTAATTATTGTATTTTTAATAGAGATGGGGTTTCACCATGTTGGCCTGGCTGGTCTCAAACTCCTGACCTCAAGTGATCTGCCCGCCTTGGCCTCCCAAACTGCTGGGATTACAGGCGTGGGCCACTGCCCGGCCTCAGTATGACACCTTTTGATGACAACAAAAGCCTTAACTTTAATGAAGTTGAATGTATCAGTCCTTTCTTTTATGGGTGAATGGTGTTGTGCCTTAAATAAGGAATTCTTTCAATCCCTGAGGTCTTAAACATATTCTCCTATAATTTTTTATCAACATTTTAAAGTTTAATTTTCAAATTTAAGTCATTAATCAATCTACTCAGAATTAATTAATTAATTAATTTTTTTGAGACAGAGTTTTGCTCTTGTTGCCCAGGCTGGAATGCAGTGGCACGATCTTGGCTCACCACAACCTCTGCCTCCCGGGTTCAAGTGATTCTCCTACCTCAGCCTCCCGAGTAGCTGGGATTAGAGTCATGCGCCACCACACCCGGCTAATTTTGTGTTTTTGGTAGAGGCGGGGTTTCTCCATGTTGGTAGGCTTCTGTCGAACTCCTGACCTCAGGTGGTCCACCCACCTCAGCCTCCCAAGGTGCTGGGATTACAGGCGTGAGCCACCGTGCCTGACCCAGAATTTATTTTTATGCATGATATAAGTTAGGAATCTAATATCTTTCTATATGGGTAATCAATTGTTTTGTACCAATTTTCAAATCATCCTTTTCCCATCAGTTTATGGAATTATTTATCATATATTAAGTTTCCAAATTTTTATGGGACTGTTTTGAACTCTTACTTTTCACTGGTCAGTGTTTGTCTGTAAGCCAGAATCACACAAGCTTATTTACTATAGCATTATAATAACTTTTTACATCTGTAGGGAAAGTTCTCCCCCTCTATTTTTCTAATAGAACTTTCTGACTTCTCTTTAGCATTTGCTCCTCTCTTTATTTTAGAATCAACTTACTCAGTTAATTGGGGGAAAAAATTTGAAATTTTTTTCAGAATTGCATTGACCCTATAGATCCATTTGGGGAGGAGTTGACATCTTTGTGATATATATGTGAACATATGAGTATGTCCCTCCATGAAAACAGTAGATACAGTGAGTCCTCACTTAACATTCTCAGTGGGTTCTTGGAAACTGCTGACTGGGTATGAACTCTTACACCTGTAATCCCAGAACACTGGGAGGCTGAAGTGAGAGGATCACTTGAGCCCAGGACTAGCCTGGGATGAGGAGACCCCATCTCTACAAAAAAATTACCCAGATGTGATGACACCCACCTGTGGTCCCAACTACTCTGGAGGCTGCGGCAAGAAGATCTCTTGAGGCACAGAAGGTTGAGGCACAGTGAGCCATGTTTGCGCCACTGCACTCTTGCTCAGGTGACAGAGCAAGACCCTATTTCAAAAAAAAAGGAAATAACTGCAACTTTAAGTGAAATGACATATAATGAAACCAGTTTTACCATAGGCTAATGGTTATAAACAAAGTTAAATTCCTATGTCATATTTCTGGCCACAGAAAACATCATCAAACTTCTAAATAAAGACCCAACACACTTCTGATATTAAACATTGAAATAAGTATGAGCTATATGTTTAAGAAATATTAATAAAAACAAATAAGATTGTTGTATACATAATTTTTGGTAAATCAGGGAGTGACAGAGGTCATAGTGATGGTGGGTTAAATCAAGGAGTAAATGTTTGTGTAGTGAAGATTGTTAAGAAGCACCTCCTACTACCATGCAGCTCAAAAACAATACATATGGCAGACTTGCTTATCACTTTTGTGTTACATCAGTTTATTGTCATGCATTTGTATGATTATCACATACCTTATGAATTTTTACTTGACAATAATTTGTATTCATTCATTTTCCAACCCTCTTATTCCATTTCAGAGTCATGGGTAGCCAGAGCCTATCCTGGCAGTGCAGGGCACCAGGCAGGAACCAGTCCTGGACAGGATGCCATCCCATCACAGGGCACACTCACACACACACACACTCAGACCGGGGCTACTACACCATTGAACGTAATTTGCACATCTTTGGCATGTGGGAGGAAACTGGAATACCCAGAGAAAATCCACACAGGCATAGGGAGAATGTGCAAACACAGTGCCCTGGCTGGGAATGTATTTTTCCTTATTAATTTTTTATAAAATGACATTGAATGAAATGACATTATTTGAGGACCTGCTGTATTTTTATTTTGGTTTTAAGTCCTTTCAGTAAAGTTTTAAAGTGTTCTCTATAAAGGGTTTTTACATCTTTTGTTAGATTAATTACTAAGTACTTTTTGTTAGTATATAGGTCATATCTTTTTTACAATAGTCTTATAATTATTTGCTGCTCTTATACAAAAATACAACTGAGTTTCCATCTTGATCTTAAATCTAGCCATTTTGCTAAAGATCCTGTCATTAATTATAACACTTTGTATTATATATGTATAATACTTTGTATAGAGGTTGGTTTTCCTTGTGGGCAGCCAATGACAATGGCAGTTTTGTTTTGTCTAATGCCTTTTTATTTCTTTTTATTGTCATGTTTTTCTATCTGGGACCTCCAGGAAAATGTGGATATCGTGTCTTGATTGACCTAAGGAAAGGTTTCTACCATCTCACCATTAAGCCTGTGTTTGCTACAGGTTTTTGGTAGCTATCCTTGACCTGGTTGAAGAAGTTGTCTAAGGGTCATTTTGTTCTCTCAGTCACTCCCCACTTACTGGTGGATGGTGTCAGGAAGAAACCTGTTTCCCAGCTAAATAAACATTGTTTAAATATTAGAACTGTGAAGTCTAAATTTTCATATGATATTTTTTCTATATATACAACGAATTAATTTTTGCATATCAATTAGTTCTGAAATCCTAAAGTTCAAATAAACTAAAAACTTCATTCTGTATTAAATTCAGGAGAAATAAAATGCTCAAAGAACACATACACGATTGTATAGTTTTAAAAGCCAGCAGTTTCTGTGTAGTTCAATATAACAATGTTATTCCTTTTGAAAATATTGGAAAGTGTCAGACTTGCTTGTTCACTTTGGGTAATACATCTTTTTCACCAATGTATATACAATTTAAATTCAGAAGAGAGTAACATTTCTATTCATGTAAATGCCACACACATTGTTTTACTCATCAGGGCCTTCAAATAAGTTTCACATCTGACTTTGGCCCAAGCCAAATGTATTTTCATTTGTTTTAGTTCATTTCTTCTGTTTCAGTTAATTCATTTATAGGGCATTAGGACTTCATGTGGCTACTTTGGGCATCTGTTATTTTTAAGAATTTATGATTTATAAAAATGATTATAGCATTTATAGTTTCAAAGGAATTTCATATATATTTTCTTAATTGTTTTAAACTTTACAAAATGCACATAAGGCTAGGATTTCTATTATTATTAAATCTTACAGATGAGAAATGAAATGTATCTAACCAATGGGTAAGCCAGAAATGGAACCTCAGTCTTCTAACTCTAAACGGTATTATAATATGCTTTACCACTAGAAATCTGATTTATTAAGTTATTTTAGTTGACCAAATTAATACTTTTAAAGAACACACTGTCAAGTTACTGATTCTCACTGCATGAAAAAGCCAAATTGAACAGTAGGTATAAATTCTCTTATCTTTCAAGGTATTTGAAGGCTTAAGTTTTCTACAAAATAAAAAGTGTGTATTTTTTCTTTTTTTCTCATATCTTTTCTAAACTACCATTTAAAAACATTTCTATTTCTGCATTTCCATTGGTCACTCTCATGTGCTTGTTGAATTTGGTAATCCTGTTGGAGACAGCTCCTTTAACAATGCTGTCACAGTTCAGGGAGCCTTGGCATGACATACGTAACCCTTGTGTATGGTATTCTCTCTGGCATTACATTCTTACATTACATTCTCTCTGGCATTGCATTCTTTCACTTTCCATTTTGTACTTTTCTCTCTTGCTTTATTTGTATGTAGTGTTCTGAAGTCCAAGTAACAAAATGTCATTTGGAAGTTATGTGAATTATTCGTAAATTACATAAATATGTTTGTAAGGAGTTATTGAATTGTTCGTGATGGTGATCCATGAAATAACTAAGAAAATTTGTTTGATTTTTAATGATTTCAGCCAATGAAAAAGTATAGAAAATAGTATAACAGACACCCATTTACCCATCACACAAATGTCATAGAGATTGACGTTTTGTAATATTTAGGAGTTTTTTTAAGTAAATAAAAAATTACAGATACAGCTAAGGTCATACATAAATAACTGCTATTCCTTTTTCTCCATCTTCACCTCTTAACCTACATGGTAACCATTATCCTGATGTTGTTTATTATCCTTATGCATGGTTTTTATTCTTTTGTTTGACATATATATATATACTAGCAGCATATAATCATCTTTTGTGTATTTTAAAAAATATACATTAATGTCTCACTGAACCTTAGTATTCTGCATTGTAAATAATTGTTTTAATAATTGTACAAGTAGATCTATTTGTTTTCCTAACAATAGACAATTAGATTATCTCTATTTTTGTCAGTTATGAATACATACAAACAGTACTACAGTGAACAGTTTTATACATGCCTTTTTGAGCACTTGTATGTTTCTTGGATAGATATTTAAAAGAGGAATTGCTGGGTCATCTAGACCAGTGTACACGATCTTTAACTTTACTAGGCATTTCCAAATTGCTCTCCATATCTTCCCAGCACACTGTGTTGAAAAGACTGTCCTTTGTCTACTGTGCTGCAATGTCACCTTTGTCAGAAATCAAGGAACTGTATACATGTCAGTCTGTTTCTGTGCTTTCCATTCCACTGGTTATATATGTATATTATTGTGCCAAATCACACTTCTATAATTGCTATAGCATTATAATATTGAGTCATCCAGTTCATGAACATGGTATATTCCTTCACTTAATTAGGTCGTCTTTAATTTCTTTCGATAATGTTGTGTAGTTTTCTGTGTAGAGTCTTGCTCATTTTGTTAGATTTATTCCTAGGTATTTGATTTCGTTTGATACTATGGTAAATTGTATCATTAAAAATGTTTTATTTTGAATTACAGGTTGAGCATTCCTAATCTGAAAATCTAAAATCTGAAATGCTCCAATGAGCATTTCCTTTGAGCATCATATTGTTGCTCAAAAAGCTTTGGATTTCAGAGCATTTTAGATTTTATTCAGAATGCAAATATTTCAAGATCCAAAAAATTGAAATTGGAAACACTTCTGTCTCCAAGTGTTTTTGGATAAGTGATATTCAACCTGTATTTGTTGCTAAAATATAGGGGAAAAGTTGATTTTTGAATACTGAACTTGTATCTAAAGTTCAGTTTTTAAAGATTTCCTTGGATTTTCTGGGAGCACAATCATGACGTGTAGGAATAATGAGTTTTATTATTTGCTTTCTAATCCTTATACCTTTTATTTTTATTTCCCTTTCCTGCCCCAGTTTTTTCTTTTCTTTTCTTTTCTTTTTTTTTTTTTTTGAGATGGAGTCTCGCTCTGTCACCCAGGCTGGAGTGCAGTGGCGCGATCTCAGCTCACTGCAAGCTCCGCCTCCTGGATTCACGCCATTCTCCTGCCTCAGCCTCCCAAGTAGCTGGGACTTCAGGTGCCCGCCACCATGCCCAGCTAATTTTTGTATTTTTAGTAGAGACGGGGTTTCACCGTGTTAGCCAGGATGGTCTCGATCTCCTGACCTCATGATCCACCCGCCTCAGCCTCCCAAAGTGCTGGGATTAAAGGCGTGAGCCACCGCGTCCGGCCTCATTTTTTTCACAAGTGAATGTTGAATTTTTTCAAATGCTTTCTCTGTGTTATTGGAGATAATTGTATGGTTTCTTTATTCTGTTAATATGGTGAATTACATTGATTGGCCTTTGAATATTAAACCAACTTTGTATTTCTCGAAAGCTCTAAGTGGTTTATATAACCTTAGATTGACTTATTAATAGTTTGTTAAGAAGTTTTGCATGTATATTTATGGGTGAAATTGGTCTGTAATTTTTCTTGTAATGTTCTTATCAGGTTTGGATATCAATGTTCTTGATATCCAAATCTGAAATTATTTGGGAAAAATTCTTGTTTTGTTCACTAGAAGAATTTTTGTAATATTGGTGCTATTTCTTTCTTAAATGTTTGCAAGAATTCAGTAGGGGTGTTCTCTGCATTTAGAGTTTTTCTTGTGGGCTTTTACAAATTTAATAAATATAGGATTGTTAGGTTTTCTATTTCTTGTGTCATTTTGTGATTTTTAAAAAAGGAGATAAAGACATGTATTAAAAAAGAGATTAAAGAGATATAAAATATTTGATCATGTCAATATTTGATTATTTTATGACAGGCTTATTTTTTAATCTCTGTAGAATTCATTTTGTTTTTATCATTAGTTTTATCATTGTTTTATGACATGCTTATTTTTTACTCTCTGTAAAATTCATTTTATTTTTATCATTAGTTTTATCATTCTGCTTATATGAAACTACTTTCCAGGTTCTTACTGTGTTAAGCTCTTTCTGTCACAAGAAACAGATATACTCAAGTTCCTTCAAGTAATGGAGATGTATTAGGTGCAATATAAAGCCATATGGTGCCATAAGAGAAAGGAATTACACAGGAAGAGAAGGATCTCTAGCACAGTTTGGCATTAGGGAGACTGGAAATGTGTAGCTAATTAGAATACGATACAGCTTTAGGGATGGAACAAGTTTTCTTTTTATCCCCCATTAGCAACACTTTATAAGGCTTTACTTTGATACCCAGTTGTTTATGTGAAGTTTCTCACTTCATTTTGGCTTTTATCTTTCCTTCCTTTCATTACTAACTATCCTCTTTACCCCTGGTCTAAATAATTTTTCATCGTACCTTTTATTTTCTCATAACTACTTACTCATGATCCCCGGTGCCTTGTGGCCTGTTTCTGTGATTCTTTTTAGCCTCTCTTCAAGCTACCAGGTAACTGAACCTGTCTCATTCTCGGTTAACTCCCAAAAGATTATTTGATTGGCCTAGTTTGAGAAGCTTTTATGCTAGGCCCATTGGCTGGTTCTGGCTTTTTTTTTTTTTTTTTTTTTTTTTGAGATGGAGTCTCACTTTCACACGTGCTGGAATGCAGTGGCGTTATCTTGACTCACTGCAACCTCCACCTCCTGGATTCAAGCGATTCTTGTGTCTCAGCCTCCTGAGTAACTGGCATCATCACACTCAGCTAATTTTTGTGCAGTTGGGGTTTTGCCATGTTGGCCAGCCTGGTCTCGAACTCCTGGCCTCAAGCGATCCACCTCCTTGGCCTCCCAAAGTGCTGAGATTATAGATGTGAACCACCATGCTTGACCGGCTTGGCTACTCTTGACCAGGCAGCTATTGCCAAAGGGTGGGATTCACATAGCACAGAGCATGGATGCCCTGGGCTAACTCCTCTGCCAAGGGCTGTATTTGGACAATTTCCCTTAGCAGGGGTGTGTACCTGGAAAATACTATAATTGATCAATACAGAGAAGTTCTAGAAAATTAAGTTGTTGCAAGAGTTATAGTTCTGCCTCCTCCACATGCTCTGGTGAATGCTAGTAAATAATTAAATGCTGATAAAGCAATGTCTAGAATTTGATGTTATAAATATCTTTTAATAGTCATCTACCTGTAACTGAAAAATTGCTGCCAAAATTATATGTGCTGCCAACCCCAAATAGGGCTGTGGGCAATTAGATATGTAATACCTGTTGTTTTAAGATGGACAAATGAAAATTGATAGACTTTAAACATAAGCAATAGGTAGAACATGCACATAGGCAGATTAAAAAATGCTTAATGAGAAAGCCATAGCAGTTATCCACTTCTGGTCTTATTTCCTTTTTAATACCCAGGAACAGCTGTGTGTGCTGCTAGGAATTTACTTTTCTGCAGTATCACACAGTTCAGGTTGAAGGACTCTATTTAAAAGCTGGACA
Source organism: Papio anubis (assembly GCF_008728515.1). Taxonomy (NCBI): domain Eukaryota; kingdom Metazoa; phylum Chordata; class Mammalia; order Primates; family Cercopithecidae; genus Papio; species Papio anubis. Next base: position 73,729,239 of record NC_044980.1, read on the forward strand.
AAAACCACCTTCTATTTTCTGTTTTCTTTGCAACTATGGCCATGAGACACAGTTCTGGTCAGTGAAATGTAAGTGTTCTGGGAGGATCCTGGATTCTGGAGGACCGCTTTCCTTTTGTGATATTTATGTTGCAAAGTAATGTTTTGCCTAATGCCTTTCCATTTATGAGACAATTGTGGATATTATCTAAAAACGTTTCTGGTACAATAAGTGAAATTCCTTTCTAATTTTTAGGAGGACTCAGAGAGAGTAATGATAATTACTGGACCAAACATGGGTGGAAAGAGCTCCTACATAAAACAAGTTGCATTGATTACCATCATGGCTCAGATTGGCTCCTATGTTCCTGCAGAAGAAGCGACAATTGGGATTGTGGATGGCATTTTCACAAGGTAAGTACGTTAATTTAGTTTGAATATATTCTTGAAAATAAGTCAAGCCCACATTATCACATGAATTTTCCTTTTGTGTACATATTTAGATGCTCTTAAAGCATTCATCATTTAGGAAAGGTCAGGCACGGTGGCCCACACCTGTGATCCCAGCACTTTGGAGACCAAGGCAAGAGGATCACTTGAGTCTAGGAGTTTGAGAGCAGCCTGGGCGACATGGAAAAATCCCATCTTGACAAAAAATCAAAAAATTAGCCAGGAACCTGAGGTGGGAGGATCACCTGAGGCTGCAGAGGTTAAGGCAACAGTGAGCCAAGGTCACACCATTGCACTCCAGCCTGGGCAACAGAGTGAGACCCTGTCTCAAAAAAAAAAACCAAAAAAAAACTATTTTTATCATGACTGATAATACTAGAAAGAACTTAGGAGTTAATTTTGTCCAGTAGTTTCCAAATTATTTTTAGTTATTGAGTTCTTTTTTATTTTATTTTATTTATTATTATTATTATTATTTTTTGAGATGGAGTTTGGCTCTTGTTGCCTAGGCCAGAGTGCAGTGGCACTATCTCGGCTCACTGCAAGCTTCACCTCCCCAGTTCAAGCTATTCTCCTGCCTCAGCCTCCCGAGCAGCTAGGATTACAGGCACCCGCCACCATGCCCAGCTAATTTTTGTATTTTTAGTAGGGACAGTGTTTCGCCAGTTGGCCAGGCTAGTCTCGAACTCCTGACCTCAAGTGAGCCGCCCACCTTGGCCTCCCAAAGGCTGGGATTATAGGCATGAGCCACCACACCCAGCTGAGTTATTATTTTGAAGAAAACCTTTTGTAGAAAATAAATATTTAAACAGATAAAAACAGATCTGCTCTGTCTTCCAGGGGTAGAAGGCTTGGAGACTTGGCTGTTAGGCTTTGTAGAGCACAGTCTGAAAACTAGTCCATCCTTCCCATTTTAGGTGCAGACCTGAGACAAACTGCAAAAGGCATTGGACCGAGATCATTTTGTTGATATCCCTTTTTACTCTACGAACATTACATGCAACTAAGTCTTACCCTCAATGTGTAAACCTAAATTTTATGCCATGTTACGAATATGAGTGAAACATCCTGGTTTCACTAAGGAGAATTCAGAGTTTAATCTGTTTAACACCTTCTGATTTATCAGTTCTTAAAGCATTGTGTATATGTCTTACATGTACATTTCTAAAAAGTAAATACAGTCTCTGTGCATAGTCAAGCTCTGTGTATAGAGTGTCTGAGTTGTTGTCCAGCTACATATTTATATAATATTTGATTATGGAATCAAATCAGAATATATCACATGCTAATATTGATATTCTTGAGTAGACACTAAAATGCTTTAAAAAACTTCATTTTCCATCTGAGAATGAACAAAGTACCCTGAATTCTGTTTGATGCCGTGTCACCAAATAGGTGTTATTCTGATCCCCATATATGTTTAACTCAAAATAAGAAATTTAAAGAGTCTTTCTTTAGTTCTTAAGGCTGTAATTCATTTTCTATTTTATAAGAGAAACAAACCAGATATTTTATTTTGGTTACAGTATTAAGGAAAGTAACAGAGATATTTAGTGAAGAAAAAAAAAGAGAAAAAAAGAAAAAAAGTATTGGTCAATATAAGGGGATTTACCTGGAAGGGAATCTTGTTACTGAGCGGAATATCAAGATTGTTTGTAGATACAAGTAAAAGAAGGGTTTATTTTTGTCATATAAGGAGAAGGCTGGAGGTGGGTAGCTGCTTCTGGTGTTTCAGTGGCTCTGCCATTTCACTGGCCTTTCCCTCAGAGTTATAAGATTGCTGCTGCAGCTCCAGGCATCACATTCCTATTCACATGAGGTAAAAAGGAGACGCGACTGCCATAGCTTTCCCCACTGCCCCTCTGTTTGTTTTTGTTGTTGTTGTTGTTTTGTTTTGTTTTAGGACATCAGTAGGTTTTTAGGATCCTCTCAGAAAACTTACATTTCAGTGACCAGAAGTATGTCTCATGGCCGTAGTTGCAAAGAAAACAGAAAATAAGAAGGTGGTTTTTGTCCAGCTTTTAAATAGAGTTAAGCACAGTAATTGGGAATACAATCAGTGGTAATCAGAAAATAGTTTCTGTCATAGGGTGTGAAATCAGTAATAATAGTAACAGCTAAACTTTATGATATCTTTACAATATTAGTGTAATATTCTTATCAAGGTACAGGCACTGTTATGTGCACCTTATATAGAGTACTTTATGTAAAGTACATTCAGCGAGTACATGTCTAAGCGTGCTAAACTATGCTAATTTCAAGAAATTGGAGCATTTATTCATTCATCCGACATGTACTAAATGAATACCTAACATATGGCAGTCACTGAGAATACAAAGGAACCACAGTTTTTGATTTCATGAAAGCTACCTAGTGGAGAAAATCAGCATTAACCAAATAATCACATGCAGAAATGTGAAACTGCAGCTATGACAAGTCTATGAAGGCTATATGCAAGATGCTGGGTTAGGCTGTGATCCTGGGATATGACCTGGTTGGGGACGTCAGGGGAAGGCTTCCCTTAGCAAGTAACTTTTGAGTGCCTATCTGAAGGATGAGTGTAAGAAGGAAGGAAGAACATTTCAGAGAGATCATGTGCAAAAGTCCTTTAGCATAAAAAACGTAGACAATGAGTGAAGGCTGGTCCTCCAGGAGAGCAAGATTCTAGGTGAAGCATAGCCATGTTAGGAGTTTATCCTAAGAGCCATGGTAAACTGTTGAAGAATTTTAACCAGGATTTTGCATGATTATGTCTGCATTGGTTACACTGTAAAGAACGTCTGGAGAGAAAACCAAGTAGATCAGAGGAACCCAAAGAGCAGGCTCTTTTGGTGGTCCTGGTGAGAGGATCAGTAGCTTGGATTAAGTTTGTAGTGCTAGTTTAAGTGGAAAGGAGTCATATTTGAAATATATTTGGGAAATAAATCACCAGGACTTGGTGATAGATGGGGGTATGGCAGCTGAGATACATGGAGTTGTCAGAGATGACATTGAGTTTGTGCTTCTGAATGGTAAATGCTGGCATTTGCTAGAAAAGGATGATGTTTTTTCATAGATTCTGACTTTATCTTTGTATATAATAAGTAGAATTATTCTGAGACATTCAAAGGGAGCTATTATGTAGTAGGCAGTGGATATAAAGTTTAGATTTCAGAGACAGAGATCAAAGGTAAAGATGTAAATTTGTTGTGAGACATTTTTGTGTACATGATTGGGTGTGGATGAGATCATTTTGACAGAGAGTATAGTGGAGAAGATTAATATTCTGAGACTGAACCTTAAAACTGCTGAGATTTCATAGTTGAGTAAGAAGTTAAGATTGAAAACCAACAAAAGAAGTGTAGCCAGAGAAGCAGGAGAAAAAACAGGACATTACAGTGTCACGGGAGCAAGGGAAAAGAGTGCTTCAAGAAGAAAAGAAGTGGTCAGCAGTGCTGAAAGGTTAGGTGAGGTGAAACCTGAAAAGTCACCTTTGGTCTTAGCAAAATAACGGTCACTAATGACCTTAGCAGGAGCTGCTTTCGCGGAGTGGTGGGGCCACACTCCAGTTAAAAGAGAGCTAAAGAGTGAGTTAGAGGTCAGGAAGTAGAGGGCGTTAGTACAGGTGATACTGCGAAGGCTGGCCAGGAAGAAGGCAGGAGAGATCCAGTGAGGGGCTTGTTTTGTTTTTAAATGGTAGACTTGAACGTATTTCAATAGGATATCCAGTGGGATGTGTTATACCCAAGAATTTATGATTCTAAAAAAAACAAAAAATTAATTGATCACCTTTGGAGGATCCTAGAATGAATCCTAATGATATTTAAAATAAAAATTTCATTAGTCACTTTGGAGGATGAAAACTGAAAAAGAGAAAGATCCAAGCAGGTATCCTATCTTTTCAAATAGGTAACAGGGGGAAGTTTCTCTTTATGGAAATGTTCCAACTAATAAACAAAGCAGGAATAAGAATTAGAGTATCACCCTTTTTGCAACCCCGATGTGATAACAGGTTTAAGTAATAATCAGAAATGGCTGCTAATGTCACCAAAGAACAGACAATCAGACATTAGGTAAAAGTTTGTGACAACTTATGATGTCTTCTGGCCCAAAAAAATCAAACCGAATAGTCAGGCGCAGTGGCTCAGGCTTGTAATCCCAGCACTTTGGGAGGCCAAGGCGAGTGGATCATCTGAGGTTAGGAGTTCAAGACCAGCCTGGCCAATCATGGCCAACATAGTGAAACCCGTCTCTACTAAAAATGTAAAAAATAGCCAGGTGTGGTGGTTAGCACCTGTAATCCCAGCTACTCCAGAGTCTGAGGCAGGAGAATTGCTTGAACCAGGGAGATGGAGGTTGCAGTAAGCCAAGATCACGCCACTGCACTCTAGCCTAGGCAACAGAGGGAGACTGTATCTAAAAAAAAAAAAAAAAAAAAAAAAATCAAACTGAAACTGTTCAGACCTCTAGATCTAGATATCAATTTACAAGAGAAAAAGAGAATAGAGGAACATGTTGAACACCACCATGGGGATACTGTCAGCAAAATCTAGACTATGGGAAACTGTAGGACAAATGGCTGGTGTTTTTTTAAACAAATAAATAGCAATGACAAAAAAAAAAAATAGTTGGGGAGAGAGGGAAGAGAACCTGCATATTAAAAGAGAGTTAAAGACCAGTCACCCAGTTCCAACATACAGATCTTAATTCAGTCCTGACTCAAACACATAAACCTTTGTTTCAAAGCACTAGTGAAACATTTAAAAATTTTTGAGCACTGACTAGATATCTAATGATACTGAAGAATTACTTTAAGTGAGATAAATAGTGCAATGCAATGGTTATGATTTAATAGAAAAATCCTTACTTTAGTGATACATGCTAAAATGTTTACATGTTACATGATCTGCTACCCAATATTTACATCACAGTAATCAAGGATGGATAGGGAAATTTGGTAGGATAGAGATGAAATGAGACTGGCCATAATTGATAATTGTTTGAGTTTGATAATGGCTACATTAGAGTTGCATTATGCATTTTTCTTTGTTGTACATCTTTGGATTTTTTTTTTTTTTTTTTTTTGAGACAGAGTCTCGCGCTGTGTCACCCAGGCTGGAGTGCAGTGGCGCGATCTCGGCTCACTGCAAGCTCCGCCTCTCAGGTTCACGCCATTCTCCTGCCTCAGCCTCCGAGTAGCTGGGACTACAGGCGCCCGCCACCACGCCCGGCTAGTTTTTTGTATTTTTAGTAGAGACGGGGTTTCACCATGTTAGCCAGGATGGTCTCGATCTCCTGACCTCGTGATCCACCCGCCTCGGCCTCCCAAAGTGCTGGGATTACAGGCTTGAGCCACCGCGCCCGGCCACATCTTTGGATTTTTTATAAGTTTTTTGTTGTTGTTGTTCTAAAGTTCATGGGATTTAGCCATTTGAGAAAGAAACGAGATCTTCGTGTAGGATAGGCATTGTTTGAAACTGTGGGTATGAAATCAGTGCATTGAATTGCAATTAGCATTTTGGGGCAATACTTCCTAGATTGTGCTTTGTGTACCACATCATAGCATATCAGGATGCAACCAATATCCAGTTGACCCAAATAAGCTTTTTTTTAAAAAAAAAAAAATGCAGTAGAATGGAGTAGAAGAAAAGATATCAAAATCATTAATTTATAGCATGTGGCATAGAGGTGGAGTTATGCAATAAGAAGGCCATTACATTTTCATGTCATCAGTAATGATATAAAAATTATAATGGTATTAGGAGATGTTAACATTGGCCCAATAATGAGATTTAAACTCTGTTGTGCTAAAAACATATATATATTTTGAGATGGAGTTTCGCTCCTGTCGCCCAAGCTGGAGTGCAATGTCATGATCCCAGATCACTGCAACCTCTGCCACCTGGATTCAAGCTATTCTTCTGCCTCAACCTCCTGAGTAGCTGGGATTACAGGCACCCACCACCACGCCCAGCTAATTTTTGTATTTTTAGTAGAGATAGGGTTTCGCCATGTTGGCCAGGCTGGTTTTGAACTCCTGACCTCAGGTGATCTGCCCGCCTTGGCCTCCCAAAGCACTGGAATTTCAGGTGTGAGCCACCGCACCCCGCCAAAAACATGTTTTTATTAAAACCTTAGTGTGCTATAATTTTATGCTAGACATTAGGGATACAAACCTGAATAAGATAATTTACCTGTCTTTAAGGAGCTCAAGTGCAGTAAGGGAGATGGAGAAGCAAATCTTTACAATTTGGTAAGACCATGCAATACTAGAGAAGTGTATGTGTGTGTGTGTTTATTTGCTTGCTCATTCATTCATTCATGCTTATCCTGCCATCTTCCAGAAAGGGGTGAGGCAGCTTGCAGAAAATTCAAACTAGCATAAGTGAATAAATAAGGATGAGGGCTTAAAATGGAGCCACGACTGAGGCTTAAAACATCAATGCCTAACACTGCTGTGGATAAGCCATAAATCTGGTTCAGAGGTTTCCACAAAGCTAAATTTGTTCAGTTAAATAGTTCACAGGGCCCAGAAAACCAAATGAATTAATTAGTTAAGAAGAAATTTTTATTGTGTTTGACAGCAATCTTTTAGTAATAAAATCAGCTAGAAGAATATATTGGGTAGTATCACATAGACCAGGTTTTACTGGGTCCCGTTGGTTAGAGTTTAGGAAACAAATGTTCGATTATGTTATTCTTGGATCACAGGCTCCACTGAGACAGAAATGGTGCTTGTTCTGCATACCTTTGATCCCCTATTCCTAGTACTAAGTAGATGTGCAGTAAATATTTGTTTAAAAACTGACAATAAAAAATTGTAATATAAATAAGATGTGTTGACATAACTCTGTTTCTTAGTCCAGATTTCTGGAATCTGACTGAAACATCCCCTTGTGATTCAAGCACCATCTAAAATAGTATATTGGAGCTTCACTAAGTTTTGCCACAGGACTCAAAAAGTCATCAAATTTCTATGTAAGGTTCAGTCTTACAAAGAAAACACTTAAGTTTAGGTATGTGGCAGAGTAAGTTATTAATACACAGGGAAAGAGCAAAACTTCCAGTGTCATGGAGGTGGAGACTAATCATGGAGATTAGTCTGTCCTGACAACACTCTGTGTACCAGTGCACCTTTGTGATGCTGAGTAAGAGGAGATTGATACTTCATGAAGGTCCAGGTTAAGCTTAGTTTCTCAGTCTGGACTCTGGTCCCTAAAGTGGGAAGTCTCAGGCAAATCTGAGTATCAGACCATGCCAGCAATTCAACTCTCTTAACCTGCTTCTTTCTCTGTAAGATGGGATAATCATGACACTTATATTCCAGGGTGTTGTGTAGTTTAAATAATGCATACGAAACAATCTAGTATCTGACATATAATAGTTCCTCGGGAATATTAGTTATAATTTTAAGTCCCATCTCTATGACACTTACTCTGACCATTTCATTCCACAATGGTCTATTTATGGTAAACTCCTAATGCCCTATTTATTTGGACTCTGAGTTATTTCAGTATCTATCTTAGTTCATAACTGGTTATCCCATGCCATCATGCTATTGTTCACTATTTGAGGGAAAGAACTCTACTCCATTGTGTATCCCCTGTCCCACTCAGGATGGCAGTAAGTATAGCTATTAATATAAATTAAAATCAGTCAGAAATGAAATTATTTTCACATTTATATTACATTGTTTTCACTTCATCCTGGAAGTTTTCATTAGTCTGAAACATACCCAGAGATACTGATCCCATATTTCAAAATTGACCACAACTTTAAAGCATTAATTAATTAATAAAGAATTACATGTGCCAGTTTAAAAAGAAATATGCAGATTATGGAGATTTAAATACTGAAATATGGGACATATTCCTGTGCTCCGCCATTCGAGTAGCTGTTAGTTTATCAACCTTCAGGTCATGTTTATAGAAGCAGTCTGCCATAGGCCCTGTGTCCCTGCGTATTCTTACTGAGTATATCAAGAAAGCCCCAATTGCTTTTTACATGGGCCATTTATTTGTCAGGGTTGTGCTTGCAGCAGACAACCTGGAGGGATAAGTTAATTCCCCCCTTAAAGAGGAAGCTTGCTTCCCTTGTTGTATGTACAGCATCCATGGTACGTCATCCTCACAGGACTTGAGGGCTAATGCAAACCAACATGAGTAATAAAGTCTTTTGTCTCTGACTCAGTGGCCTTGTATCTTCTGCTGGCATCTATGAAACCAGTGGTATTAGGGTAACTTGTTAGCTTTTAAGTAGAGTAAAATCCTAGACTTTACACAGTTTTTAATAGGTCAATAGGATTCTCAGATCTCTTGCTAATATTAATTACCTGCAAAATGTGAGTAAACCAGCTGTGTATGGGAAAGAATGGGGGCTTTAGATCTAGAAAACTCAAGATTCTGTACAAGTTCTTCAGCATCCTGGCCATGTGCAAGTTACTTCATCCTTCTAGAACCCTGAGAGAAGTACTGTGCCATAGTCAAAAGAATCAGACATGTTATATATACTTGAGTACAAATCTTGCTTTTCCCTTTTAACAACTCTGTGACCTTTTTCGAATTACTACTTCTCAGTGTCTCTGTTCTTTTCCTGTAAAATGGAGATGATACTACTTACCCTCATATATTATTGTGGGAATTAAATAAAGTACATGAAAATGCCAGACACATAGTAGGTACCTAGTAAATTTTAGTTTTTTTTTTCTTCCAGATTCTATGCCATTAGTATTTTAGATTTAAAAGTCTGTCTTCATATATGTATGAGTATAATACTCAGTTTTCTAAACTTAGCATCAGTTTTTGCATCTATAAAACAAAAAGTTCGATAATACTGACTTCACAAGGTTGATTTGAGATAAGTTGTAAAAGGATGTGAAATCACTATGAAATGCTCCTCTTAGTTAGTCTCTTTGAAAGAAATTGACCAAATCTAATCTCCCTGATACTTTCCCTCTTGGAGTGCTGTGGCCGTAATCGAATTGAGAATCCAGGAACCTAGAGGTATTGGGGGCACCCCCACCCCCGATATTCAATGTGAGTTCTTTTCTATTTCCCTAAGCATCCGCTGGTCTGAGAAATAAAGGGAAAGAGTACAAAAGAGAGAAATTTTAAAGCTGGGTGTCCGGGGGAGACATCACATGCCGGCAGGTTCCGTGATGCTCCCTGAGCCGTAAAACCAGCAAGTTTTTATCAGCAATTTTCAAAAGGGGAGGGAGTGCACAAATAGGATGTGGGTCACAGAGATCACATGCTTCACAAGGTAATAAAATATCACAAAGCAAATGGAGGCAGGGTGAGACCACAGGATGGGGCGAAATTAAAATTGCTAGTGAAGTTTCGGGCACGCATTGTCACTGATAACATCTTCTCAGGAGACAGGGTTTGAGAGCAGAAAACCTGTCTGACCAAAATTTATTAGGTGGGAATTTCCTCGTCCTAATAAGCCTGGGAGTGCTACAAGAGACCGGGGCTTATTTCATCCCTTTGGCTTCGACGGTAAAAGACAGCCATCCTTAAAGGGGCCATTTCAGAGGCCTACCCTCAGGGGCCATTCTCTTTCTCAGGGATGTTCGTTGCTGAGAAAAAGAATTTAGCGATATTTCTCCCATTTACTTTTGAAAGAAGAGAAATATGTTTCTGTTCCTCCCGACTCACTGGCAGTCAGAGTTTAAGGTTATCTGTCTTGTTTCTGAACAGTGCTGTTATCCTGTTCTTTTTTCAAGGTGCCCAGATTTCATATTGTTCAAGCACACATGCTCTACAAACAATTTGTACAGTTAACGCAATCATCACAGGGTCCTGAGGCGACATACATCCTCCTCAGCTTACGAAGATGATGGGATTAAGATATTAAAGTAAAGACAGGCCTAGGAAATCACAAGGGTATTGACTGGGGAAGTGATAAGTGTTAATGAAATCTTCACAATTTATGTTCTGAGATTGCAGTAAAGACAGGCATAAGAAATTATAAAAGTATTAATTTAAGGCACTAATAAATGTCCATGAAATCTTCACAATTTATGTTCTTCTGCCGCATCTTCAGCCGGTCCCTCCGTTTGGGGTCCCTGACTTCCCGCAACATAGAGGCACCACCCACACAGAATGGGATGATGGCAGTGCCTTTCCTCCTGTTCCTCAGGAAGTGGCTGGCTTGGAAGGTGGTCGCATAGAAGATGCACATCCTCCTCCATGCTGAGACTGCCTTTATCTCATGACCCAGGAACAGCCTCAAGGAACTGGCCCAATTGCCAATCACTGTGTGAAAGAACAAATAAGCTTTAAACCTTGTCAGCACCACATTTGTTGTTTCAGCATAGTAGGATTCATTCTCAATTAACTCCATCAAACATACCAGTTTTTTAGCTACTTTGGGATATATTTTGCAGTGACTTGGTCCTGGTGGGTAGTGTTATTTGGAAAGATATGCTTGTTACAATATGTGAAAAAGAGCCAGTTACAAAGCCTGGCATTCATTTCACTTTTGTATGAGTAATTGTATGTATAAATATATGCAGAGAAAACCATCTAGATGGAAGGCTTATTCCAAAATACCATGGGGGATATGGCTTTATGGTGATTTTTCTTTTCTTGTGTAAATTTTTTAATTTCTAAAATAAATGTGTAAAAAAAAGTAAAACTCCTCACCCTCACAAATTACCAGTATTGGTCAAAATGAGATGTTTTATAGGAAGCTGGTGAAATGCTTACATGGTCACTGTCTGGCAACTCTTTTTCTGGGGCAAATATCTCTGTCCTACCCAGGGACATGGAATTTGGGGTTTTAAGCTTTAGACCATCCTGGGCACTTCAATATATCAGACCTTACACAAAGTTTTTCCCAGACTATAAGTAACCCTAGTTCTTATTCCTTTAGGAGTTGATGGCATTCTGTCTGGGAGAGAATACAAGATTCAGAGATTTATGTATTTAATTTTCATAATAAAACACTGCTCATATGGCACTCTTACACTTTTTTTGTGTGTGTGTGTGTCTTTTTGTTGTTGTTGTTGTTCCTTTTTGTGGAGAACAGGGTCTCGCTATATTGCCTAGGCAGGTCTCAAACTCCTGGGCTCAAGCTATCCTCCCACCTCTGCCTCCCTGAGAGCTGGGATTACAGGCATGAGCCACCACGCCCAGCTCATATGGCACTCTTAACCCTCAGTGCACATTCAATTTTTTTTTTTTTTTTCACGGAGCTTTAAAAAAAATATTGATGCCTGAACCCTACCTCCAGAAATCTTAAGTCGGACTGGGGCAGTGTCTGAAAGTCACATTTTTAAAGTGTCCCAGATGATTTTTAAAGTGAAGCCAAGATGTGGAAGCACTTCCCCAAGCCCTTGCTGGAGAAATCGTGTGTTGAATTATAAAAATAATATATGCTTATTATGAAATGTAACAGTGTACTAGGGTATGAAGTGAAACAAAAACACCCCCATTCTCCCCAGGTCTACCATGTTTCTTTAGGTAACATTTCACAAGTCTACAAGTATACATCTTTCTTTTCTAAAATGGTATCGTACTAAGCATTGCTATTGTATAACTTGCTTTTGTTTCCTAATATGTGGGAGACATATTTCTCTATCAGTTTATACAGATTAATCTTGCTCTTTTTAATGACTGCAGTGTATCTGGAGTACTCCTTGATTTCTTTAACCTCCGAGAGTTCCGCCTGGGACAGGCTGCCCTTTAGTATATGGGACATGTTCCCTATCCGTTCCCCTGTGCTCCCCTATCTTCCTGTTGTTACCACTGGAAAGGAATCTATATGGACTACATTAAATTTTATCCTTAGGATATAATTATATCCCATTAAATTATATCCCTAGGATGTAGTTTAATATTATGCCCTTGTAGCTTGCGTTTATTTTTTAAGAAATAATTCAGACATATAGTAATCCTCCATGCACCTTCCACCCTACTAAAGAAATAAAACACTAGAATGCAGTCGAACCTCTAATCCTCACTAATCCCATTGCCCTCTACCCTATCCATAGTAAGTAACTGGTTGTCCTTGACTTTGGTATCCATCCCATGCATCTCTCTACATTTTTACTCATTGATGTTTTTTGAAACAATGCATGGAAGTATTTGGTATGCTTTTAAACTTTATACACAGTGTATCACACTATATTCTTCTGTAAGTGGCTTTTCCCCCCTCAGTGTTATATAGTTACAAAATTCATCCATATGGGTACATATACTTTGAGTTCATTAATTTTTCCATTAATTATGAATTATGATGGTCTATTTTATGAATATATTACTCTTCACTTATTTTTCTTGATATGATGCCAATTTTTTGCAAATATAAACAGTCATATTTGTGACTTGTCTCATACTCCTAGTGCACACAAGGGAGTTTTTCTCAATCTAGGAGTGGAATTGTTGGATTGTAAGGAACATGTGTCTTTCATGTTCTCCAAGGAGGCTGTATCAGCTTAGAATCCCACTACCAGTGTTTAAAAGTTTGTTCTCATGCTTAAAATAGATTAGAATAAGAAATACTCATTTGATGATATTTCTATATATTCTCCAAAATTGCTCATAAGAACATTTTCATTTTTATTAATGTCCTTTACATGAAGTACCATGTGGTAAATTATTTTTTTGTTAATGCTAGGAACATTTTTTCTCTCCATGTGCATACTGTGCCTGTTTACAAAAAGATTTGAAGCAATTTATTGGCCTTTTCTGACAAACTGCCAGACTTCCTGCCATCAGCCAGTGGCTGCTTCCTCTTTAATTCCTTTTTGTCTTGGCTGCCAAGACAGCAAGAGCTAAACTCAAGGCTCAGGTGTGAAAACAAATTTGGTTTAGTTTTCCCCTTCGCTTCTTATATGGGAGTATTTCTCTAGCGTCATTCTTAGAACAGCTGCATCAGAATCTTGGGGATGCTAGTTAAAAATGCTACTTACTAAGCCCTTTCACACATCTTTTTAATTGGAATCTCCAAGGTGGTACGCAAGAATTAGCAGTTTAAAAGCTCATGCTAAGCTCAAATGTAAGAATCTACGGTATGGCTTGTAATCTTAGTTTCATGTAATTCTTTCGTTAGAATATGTTGTTCTAAATCACTTCAAATGCTTTTTGTACTCAATGGAAAAAATATTAAAATCTAGCAGAATGAGATATTTGCATAAGATTTAGCTCCAAGCTTTGTCTGTAAATTGATTCTGTTATCAATTTGCCATTTAGAACACTAGGTTTAAATCTGTGGATTCCATAAATATTCATTGAGTGCCCACTATGTGCTATACAGTGTGCTAGAAGAAAAAGTAGTAAATAGATGAAAAGCTATAAACAGACAGGAGGTTAGGAATTTTTTTTTTTTCTTTTTGAGACAGAGTTTCACTCTTGTTGCCCAGGCTGGAGTGCAGTGGCATAATCTTGACTCACTGCAACCTCTGCCTCCTGGGTTCAAGCGATTCTCCTGCTTCAGCCTCCCAAGTAGTTGGTATTATAGGCTTGTGCCACCACACCCAGCTAATTTTTGTATTTTTAGTAGAGATGGGGTTGCACCATGTTGGTCAGGCTGGTCTCGAACTCCTAACCTCAGGTAATCCACCTGCCTCGGCCTCCAAAAGTGCTAGGATTACAGGCGTGAGCCCCTGCACCCAGCCTCCAGAATGTTTTATCTGAATACTCTAACCTCACATGAATCTTTTCCTGAATAAGAAACAGGTTTTTTTTAAAAGTAGAGTTTTGGCAAACACATACATTTGCCTCTAATGGATATATCTGTGCATTATGATATGTGTACTCATCAATGAAATATTTCTAGACCCGTATTTCCAAGGATCATTAACATCCTTGAATGCATCACTGAGATAAGATGTTTATTATCTTGATGAATATGAACTTAAATCTCATCTAGCCTTTTAGACTCAGTAATTAAGTTTCAGAAAAGCAATGAATTATTAAGTCTCATTAGAAAACAGTTTGAATAAAGCAAAACAATTGGCCTCTTCTCTCAGCATAATTTATTTCTATTAAACATTAGTGATTAATGTTGGTGAAAAGGGGTATTTACTCCAAGTGGCCCATAGTTAACAATTTTCATGCCATGCTACTTACATAAACTCCCTCTTCTGACACCCAGCTTCAGAGAATGCTGTGTATTCAGAGTGGCATGAGTGTGTTTATCTTGAAAGAGAATTGGAAGGTAATAGACATTCAAGTACTTAGTAACTGATTTGTTTGCCCAAGTTAGTGTAATTCAGAAAATATTTATTGAGCACCTACTGTGGAGTATTTGTACTCTATACAAAATATATTCTTTATGGACAGAAAGAAAACATCTTGAATCAGTCCACACCTTCTAATTAGTTGTAAATAGCCGTACTAAAATCCACATGATAAGTGAGCACTAAATGAGTAAGTTGTTATGATTTTATTGGCGTTAGAAATGTTGTCTTATGAATGTCTCTGTGCTTTCTTTAGCTCTTGTAGCTGTGTCCTCTATTCTTAATTTACTGAGAGTTTTTATCATGAATGGGTGTTGGATTTTGTCAAATGTCAGACAAATCTCCTGATTGAAGATCCCCTGGAGATAGATACTGTTGTAGTAGGTATGATGAAGGAGACCTTTAGACACTATTTTTTTAAAAAAAGACTTTAATTTTTTAGAGCAGTTTTGGGCTTACACCAAAACTGAGAGAAAGGTATAGAGAGTGCCCATCTACCCCTGCCACTGCCCCTGCACAGCCTCCCCTATTTTCAACATCCCCTGCCAGAGTGCTCCCTTTCTTACAATTGATGAACCTACATTGACACATCATTACCACCCAAGTCCATAGTTTACATGAGGGCTCATTGGGTAATTTATAAACAAAGTAAATTTATTACAGTTCTGTAGACTGGGAAGTCAAGGTCGAGAAGCTACATCTGGTATGGGCCTTCTTAACTCCATCATAAAATGTCAGAAGGCATCACATGGCAAGGGGGCTTACTAGAAAAAACCAAACTGTCTTTTACAACAAACCCACTCTAATGAAAGTAACCTACTCCCATGATAGCCCATTAATTCATTACCCCTTAATCCATTAATCCCCAAATGGATTAATCCATTCCGAAGGGCAGAGCCCTGATGACCCAATTACCTCTTAAAGGCCCCACTTCTTAATACTGTTACATTGGGAATTCAATTTCAATGTGAGTTTTAGAGGGGACAGACATTCAAACCATTCTGCCCCTGGCCCCGCAAAATTCTATGTACTTTTTGTATACAAATACATTCATTCCATCTTTATAGCCCCAAAGTCTAGAGTCTCATCTGAATCAGATGTGAGTAATGCTGAAGGGACAATTCATCTTGAGGTAAATTTCTTACAGCTGTGAGCCTATGAAATGACCATGTTATCTACTTCCAAAATAAATGGTGGGACAGGTGTAAGACATTCTCATTTCATAAGGGAGAGATAGGCAAGAAGAAAGGAGTAACAGGTCCCAAGTAAGTCCAACACCCAAAGGAAAAACTAAGCCTTGAGACTTAGTTTATCTTCCCTGGTTCCATGTCTTGCTTCCTAGATACACTGGTTGTGGGGATTGGATCCCAGGGCCTCAGACAGCCCCACCACCTAGGCTTTCCTGGGCTCTCCCAGGCTTCAGTTCTCACAAATAAGAGTCAAGTGCCTGCAGCTTTCACAGGCTGAAGCTAAATGCTGGTGGTTCTACAGTTCTGAGATCTCAGCAGGGTTCTGTTCTCACTGCTCCACTAGGCATTACCCCACTTGGGTCTGTTTCTCCTGGCTCTGGCTCTGACCCCACATTTTCACCTGGCATTAATCCACGAATGGATTAATTCATTTATGAGGGCAGAGCCCTTATCACCCAGTCACCTCTTAAATGCCTCACTTCTTAATACTCTTACATTGGAGATTGAGTTTCAACATGAGTTTCAGAAGGGGCAAAATTTGAACCAAAGCACTGTTTATTTTCTTTTCCTGTCTTATTGCATTAACTAGTACTTCCACTACAGTGTTAAAAAGGAGTGGTAAGAGGTGACAGCTTCCCATTTTGGCTGATCCTGGTTGGGAAGGCTTCAAGTTTCTCACCATTAAGTATGATGTTAGCTATAGGTTTTTATGTGAATATTCCTTATCAATTTGAGGAAGTTCTCCTCTATTCTTAATTTACTGAGAGTTTTTATCATGAATGGGTGTTGGATTTTGTCAAATGCTTTCTGTGTATCTGTTGATATGACCATGTGATTTTTCTTCTTTAGCCAGTTGATGTGATGGATTATGTTAACTGGTGATCAAATGTTGACCCAATCTTGCACACTTAGGATGAATCCTACTTGGTTGTGGTCTGTTTTTCTTTTTATACATTGTTGGATTCATTTTGCTAATATTTTATTTAGGAATTTTGCATCTATGTTCATGAGAGATATTGGCCTGTAGTTTTCTTATAATGCCTTTGTCTGGTTTTGGTATTAAGGTAATGCTGGCCTTATAGAATGTGTTAGGAAGTATTCCCTCTGTTTCTATTCTCTGAAAGAGATTGTAGAGAATTGGTTTAATTTCTTCCATAAATATTTGATAGTATTCACCAGTGAAGCCATTTGTGCCTGGTGTTTTCTGTTTTAGAAGGTTAATAATTATTGATTCAATTTCTTTAATAGATACAGGCCTATTCAGATTGTCCCTTTCTTTTTGTGTGAGTTCTGACAGATTGTATCTTTCAAGGATCAGTCTGTTTCATCTAGGATATGACATTTGTGGCCATAATACTGTTTACAGTATTCCTTTATTATCTTTTTAATGCCCATGAGATCTGTGGTGATGTCTCCTCTTTTATTTTTAATATTAGTAATTTGTATCCTTTCTCTTTTTTTATTAGCCAAGCTAGAAATGATCAATTTTCTTGATCTTTTCAAAGAATTAGCTGTTGGTGTTGTTGATTTTTCCCTATGAATTTTCTGTTTCCAATTTCATTGATTTCTGCTGTAATCTCCTCATTTATTGTCTTCTGCTTACTTCTGATTTAATTTACTTTCCTGTTTCTGGTTTGCCCTGGAACTCTTATTTTTAAGAATCTCTACAAGTGACTCTGATGCACAAATTTAGGAGACATTGTTTCCATTTTAATTTCTTACATTTTATAGGAAGAAAAACTGAGGATCAGAGAGATTTTGTCTTACATGAGGTTATAATGTGTGCAGTTATAAGAATGCATCCTCTGGTTATATTGGGTTCCCCTGTATTCATCTTATTAATTTATCTGATTAATCTTATCCATGATGACGGATTAATCTTATCTTCCTTTGACAACCTTAATTATGTGTAGTTTTCCTAGCTAAGGTTAAGGTTGAGTGAAAGCATTTGCTCTGTTAATTATTTTTCTTTGCATTTCTTGGTACTTTCCCACAGAGTGTACTACTAGCTATGTTACAGGATGAGTTGCCCAATCAGCACAGTGTGGATTTTCTTTGGAGGAAAATACCTGTGTCCTTCATAAGTGTCCTACACATGCTTTATAGATAGGTCCAGTGAACACTGTCATGTGAGCCAGTAGAAATTTAGAATTTTTCTGGATTGTTCTCCTGATTCTCATCAGTGTTTCCATGGAAATTGAAAGATTACTACAGTGGTTTATGCTTGATTATATGTGCAGTTTAGTATTATAACTTTTATAAATAAACTTTAAATACTGTAGTGTGATCTTGTCGCAACCATTAGAGAGAAGGATTATATTAGAGGAACTTTTTGTCTATTATAATACAGATGCTTCTCAAGTTAAAATGGGACTGTGCCCTGATAAACCCATCATAAGTGAGAACCATCATAAATCAAAAATTCACTTAATACTTAAGTAAGCTCGTTATAAAATTTAAAAATAATAAGTCAGGGATTGTCTTTAATTTTACTCCTGCCAATAAATGTTTTTCATATTGCTAGAAGAAGGCTAGTCATTTCTGCCTTGTCTTAACAGAATGATACAATATAATTCTTAAATATATCATTTGTGATTTTTAAAAATAACTTTTGTTTTTCTAATTACACAAGTAATGCATGTTCATTATGCAAAATTTTAAACTCAAAAGAAAAATTTTTAAATCACTTGTAATTCCACCACCTGGAGATCATTGTTGTTTAGGTAGATGGCCTTCCAGGCTTTTTTTAAACGCACACATGTAGTGGTAAATCATTTGTAATTGCATTCCATTTCTAAGTTAATGTTTATGTTTAATTAAATACAAGACAAATTTACTAATTCATGCTTTTTATGCCTTTTAAATACCATATGTTGCCTACATATCTTTCAGTAATTGGTATTCTCTTAGTCTTTACTCTACTTGGACTTTAGTTTTTTGGGGTGTTTTTCTTCCTTACACCATTCTTCTTAAAAGTTAGAGTACTTTGTTAGGAAATTAGTTATCTTTTGTAAAATGTATGTAATATACAAACACACACACACACACACACACACACACACACACACAAAAAAAAGAAGAAGCTTCAACTTAGACATCCATTTTGGACAGAGTTCTGCAAAGTTTTAAACAACCTGAAGTGAATGGGAACATCTTCAATTTCAGAAAGCACACAAAATAAACTATCACTGAAAACCCTCCCATACAAAGCACTTAGAGGATAAATCTATATTCCACTTATATGAGATACCTAGAATAAGCACATTCATAGAGACAGAAAATAGAATAGAGGTTTTCCAGGATGGGGAAAGGGGAGAGTAAAGAGTTACTTTTAATGGATACAGAGTTTCTGTTTCTGTTTCTGATGAAAAAGTTCTGCAAATGGAGGCCCAACATGGTGGCTCATGCCGTAATCTCAGCACTTTGGGAGGCCGAAGTGGGCAGATAACCTGAGGTCAGGAGTTAAAGACCAGCCTGGCCAACATGGCGAAACTCCGTCTCTAGTAAAAATGCAAAAATTATACAGGGTGGTGATGCATGCCTGCAATCCCAGCTACTCAGGAGGCTGAGGCAGGAGACTGCCTTGAGCCTGGGAGGCAGAGGTTGCAGTGAGCTGAGATTGTCCCACTGCACTCCAGCCTGGGCAACAGAATGAGACTCCATCTCAAAAAAGAAAAATTCTGCAAATGGAAAGTAGTGATGGCTACACAACATTGTGGATGTTAATACTACTGAACTGTGTATCTAAGAAATACTAAAATGGTAAATTTATTTCATATATATATATCTCATAAGTTTTAAAAGCACTTGAAGTATGTCCAGTAATCCTATTGTAACAGGAATAATCATTGCCTCTTTTTAATTTTTAATACAAATTTTAATACAATTTTAATATTTAAGCTGTAGTTATCATTCAATATGAAAAGTCCTCTTTTCCTAATTGAAGTATTTCTCCCTTATACTAGCATTTTTCTTGCAAAAGGCCCAGAGATTGTGATTTGAAGAGACAGAAGCCCACTCTGTTTGTCTAATTGAGAGACATCTAGAATATTATCACAAAATATTAAGATCTCATAAAAACAAACTCTTTTTCAAAATTTCAATGAAAGTGTTTTTGATTTTAGAAACTGACTCAAAAAAGTAATAATTTCTTTTCTTCATTAATGCTTTATTAAGCTTTGTTGACCTAAATAAGGGTTATAGGCGAGGAGGAGAGTAGAGGGATTAGAAAGATTAGTCAGCTGCCACTCCTAAAAATATCAGAGTGATTTTTTTTCCCCTTAATCACATAACTGTAACCTTCTGTCTACTCAGAGCAAACTAACTCTAAGATGAAACCTAAAGAATGGATTTTTCATTTTTTACTACATTTGCCTGTAAATACAGACAGCATGATAATAACATATGCTGTGGAATTCCCTAAATCTCTAACATATTTTAATATCTGAAAATTTTAAGGATCATTGTTTAGTATAGTATGTCTTACAAATGATTGTTGATTTAATAAAAATCTATAAACTTTATTGTTTTTTCTTTTTCTTTTTTCTTTTTTTTTTTTTTTTTTTTTTGAGACGGAGTCTCACTCTGTTGCCAGGCTGGAGTATGGTGGTGCCATCTCGGCTCACTGCAACCTCCACCTCCCTGGTTCAAGTGAGTCTCCTGCCTCAGCCTCCTGAGTAGCTGGGACTACAGGAGTGTGCCACCATGCCCAGCTAATTTTTGTATTTTTAGTAGAGATGGGGTTTCACCATGTTGGCCAGGATGGTCTCGATCTCTTGACCTCATGATCCGCCTGCATCAGCCTCCCAGAGTGCTGGGATTATAGGCGTGAGCCCCCGCGCCTGGCCAAACTTTGTTGTTAATATATATCTTACCTTGCTTGTAAAACATTTTAGGCGTGAGCCACCAAGCCCAGCCAAACTTTATTGTTAATGTATGTCTTATCTGGCTTCTAAAACTGATTTTAGGCATGAGCCACCGCGCCCGGCCATCTTAGGCACTTTATTGAGATATTTACAACATAGCAGAATAATAAGAGACGAGAATGGTATCCAAAGACTCTGGATCAGGGAGAAAATAAGAATTGAATTATGAGATAAAGCCAGGTATCTATTTATTATTATAAGATGTTATTCAGTTGTTTTCTAGTAATCAAACTGGAATAAATAAACTATACATTTCTTAAAGGAAATTAACAGAAAATACGTTTATCAATAAACAGTTCCCACAATTATAAATGCATACGTCCCCAGTAGCCTTGATGACTGGTTCATGAGCCAGTATTTATTCAGTGTGTACAGGGCAGCATTGCTGCTTCCATTGCTGCTGCATCCATACCATCAGGTGCTATGGAAAAATAGAATTGTAATAGAAAATGTGTTGGCTCCTAATGCAATGTGAGCACTCCTTCAAACTGCCCTCCAGGGTGCAAGTCCCACAGAGCCACTTCTGAATAAGAGGCCTAATAGTGCTGGGTTCTTAACCAGAGTGAACATCATTCATTGTATCTAATCTGCAAAGTGAATTTTCTTATAAAATATTAAATTGTTTTTAATTAAAAATATATTTTAAATATTAAAAAAAGTTCTAGAAATGAACAGTAGTGATGGCTACACAACCTTGTGGATGTTAATACCACTGAACTATGTACCTAAGAAATGCTAAAATGGTAAATTTTATGTTATATATATTTATCATAACTTTTAAAAGCACTTGAAGTATGTCAAAGAATCCTATTGTAATAGAAATAATTGTTGCCTCTACTTAACAATTTTAATATTTAAGCTCTAGTTATTACATTTTAAATATAATAAAATATATTTCTATTTTAAATACTTAATACATAAATACTTATATATAAATATAAAATAATAATACTTAAAAATAATGAAGTAAGCATATTATTTGAACAAAGGATTGAACAGCTAAGAAGATATTTTAAAACCTCTGACCTAGTAGTATAGTGAGGACCATTGCCTAATAAAAGTATGTCCAAGATCTCCTGAACACTGGCCTGCCCCTAAGAAGGAAACCCTGTAATACCATGAGGCACGTAGGGGTGACTCAAAAAACTCCACGCCAGAAACCAGAAGACGTAAGTATTTGTCTCTTGTCTGCCACAGATTAGCCCTGTCATGTTGGGGAAGTGACTTGACCTCTGAAATGTCTTACCTCATCTGTAAAATAGGAGTATAAAATGATTACTAAAAACTTGTCCAGCACCAAGACCTTTTCAGAATTCTTTCTCTTGCCTCAAAGATGGCAAAGAATGTGCCATCAGACAAGCTTTTCCCTTCTGTCAAAAGAGAAGAACCACTGGAGAAAGAAATGACCAAATTCGATGTAGAGAGCTTAAGCACAGAGAAAAAAAAAATGTAGGTGAAAGATAAGTAGCTCTGTCTAGAGCAATTGCCTTTTGTTGTTTACAGCTTGTCTAGGTCAGACCATCCCATAGGAAAGGTTTGGTAAGAACAAAGGCGTTTGATAAAAGATGACTGAGAGACTGGGCTTTGATGCAAAGATCATCAGAAGCATCTACAACAAGTGAGTAGTCACCAGTGACAAAATCTCCAAGTGAGGCAGGCTGGAGAATGAGTGATCTGTTAGTCTTGCCAGAGAGGAAGGTATTAGCAAAGGCAGATTGGATAAGCAGAAGGTAAAAAAATAAAAAACAGCAATAGCATTTTTTTTATATACTCCATTAGCACAGGTTTGGCTTTACCAATATAGGAAAGGCATTTTTACACTAATTAGGTCATTGTGAAAAATAACAATTGGAGTTATTTTTTAAATGCAGTGTTTTTAACTATGAGACCGGGTGTGGTGGCTCACGCCTGTAATCCTAGCACTTTGGGAGCCTGAGGCGGGTGGATCACTTGAGGTCAGGAGTTTGAGACCAGCCTGGCCAACAGGGTAAAACCCTGTCTCTACTAAAAATACAATAATTAACTGGGCGTGGTGGCACATGCCTGGAGGCTGAGGCACGAGAATTACTTGAACCCAGGAAGTGGAGGTTGCAGTTAGCTGAGACTGCACCACTGCACTCCAGCCTGGGTGACAGAGACACTGTGTCTCAAAAAAAAAAAAAAAAAAAAAAAAAAAAGAAAATATTAATACTGTGAAGGTTGTGTGCCAGTCTTTAATGACAACCAGTTATATTACTATAATAAGCTTTCCATGAAAACACCAAAAAGTACTTTTTGATACCTTATTAAAAATTAAGATTCTATCATATTTTTTAGAATTATATACATTATAATTTTGTGTTTTTTAGAATAAGCTCGGCAATAGTGTACAAGGATATCCTAATCTATATGGAAGCACAAAGGAACATATAAATTTAAATCTTTTGTTCCTTGATCAGTCAGTTCTTTTTATTTTAAACTTTAATTTTGGACATTCACAAAATTATTAACTCTTGAGTGATGTGGGTTGAGTAAGTTGTATTACAGTTCTGGAAACAAATCATTCATTTCAACATATATTGAACGTCTTATGTACAAGACACTCTGCCTAACATTTGAGGGGACTACAAAGGTAAATCAGTGAGGCCTGTTCTCAAAGAACATTGACTTCTAGAAAGATGACAAGAGAAAGCTCTTCTGGTCAGTTCTATGGGAAGGGAATCAGGGACAGCTACACAGAAGCAGCTTAAGGATGATAAGGCTTCCAGTCCATAGAAAGAGAAGGGTGAAGATGATTCCGGATAATGGAACCATGAGAACACACAGAGGGATAAAGGTGTGTGGCATCAGCTCTTTAAATATGCTTTAAAAAAAAGGCCTCTGAATTACAGTTTTCCCTCAGTATCTGCTGGGGACTGGTTTCAGGAGCCTCCAGTATGAAAATCAGGAGATTATCACCTGATATAAAATGGGATATTTGCATATAACCTGTGCACATCCTTTAAATACTTTAAATCATCTCTAGGTTACTTATAATACCTAGTATAATGTAAATGCTATGTAAACAGTTGCTATACTGTATTATTTTTAACATTTATATTATTCTGTATTTTTTTTATTTTTATTGAATATTTTGGATCCACAGTTGATTGAATCTGTGGATGCAGATACGGAGAGCCGATTGTATACCCTCTAAAAGGATGAATTTTATGCTGTGTCACTTATATCTTAATAAAACTGTTATTTTTTAAAAGTACATGCCATGTGTTGGGGATGGCAAGGATAAATTGTTGTGATGGTGACATGAGATCCTGTGTTGTGCAGAAGGAGAGGAGATTGGAGAGAGATGTAGGACCAGAGCACACAGACGGTCTTGAAAACTATGCTAGGAATTTTGTATTTTATTTTCCAGGCATTAGCAAAACATTGTAAGTTTTTAAGCACAGGAATCAAAAAGACTCCAGTGATTTTAAAATATGGAGGTAGAAGATAAATTAGCTGTTAGTCAAAGTGAAGGTGGAGAGAGAAACTAGGCTGTTGGAACAGCTTCGATCAAAGAGTGTAAACTAGTGAAACTAGTTTGCAAGAATACCAGGGAAGGCGGCCAGGCACGGTGGCTCATGCCTATAATCTCAGCACTTTGAGAGGCTGAGGCAGGAGGATCAGTTGAGCTCACAAGTTCTAGACCAGCCTAGGCAATGTGGCAAAACCCCTTCTCTACCAAAAATACAAAAATTAGCCAGCATGGTGGTGCATGTTTATGGTCCCAGCTACTCAGGAGGCTGAGGTGGGAGCTCGTTTGAACCTGGGAGGTCGAGGCTGTAGTGAGCCAAGATCGTGCCATTGCACTCCAGCCTGTGTAAACAGAGCCAGAACTTCTCTAAAAAATAGAATAAATAAAATAAAATAAAAATACTGGGGACTGGATATTGAATCTTAAAGGAGCAAGGAAAGTGAAAGAAAATGCTGAATTTTCATTTTTGTATTTATAGAACAAGGATACTGTGTTATTTTTCTGAGCTGTGTAACAGATTATCACAGATTTAGCAGCTTGAGCAACACACATTTATTATATCAATATTTCTGTGGTTCATGACCCCAGATACAGCTTAGCTGGGGCTGTGTGAGGCTGTGATCAAGGTATCAGCCAGGGTGGGATTCTTACGTGGAGGCAGACTAGAGATGGACCCACTTTCAGAATTACCCAGGTTGTTGGCAGAATTCATTTCTTGAGGTTGTGAGTCTGAGGTCCTCAGCTTCTTGCCAGCTGTAGGCTGGGGACTGCTCTCAGCTAGAGGATGCTTGCAGATCACATGGCCTTCTCACAACATGACAGTGAACTTCTTCAAAGCCTGCTACGGAGAAAGTCTCTAGCGCTAGTTGACTGGCAGAACATACAACATCATATAATCATGAAATTAATATCCTATCACCTTTGCCATAGTCTGATGGTTCAAAGCAAGTTACAAGCCCCACTCCCAGTAAGAGGAGGAAATTATCCAAGGGGGTAAACACCAGAAAGTAGAGAGAGTTGGGGTCACTATAGAGCATGTCCACCACAGGTACTTTTCAGCCTCTTAAAGTACAGTACAGTGTCCTCTAAAGCCGAGTGACCAGAGTGTAGACTCTGGCATCAGGCTGAGCCAGGTTTGAATCCTGACTCCATGACTGACTGTCCTTTTGAGCAGTAACATCAGTCTCCTCATTTGTACATGGGGATAAAGATCTACATCTCACGATGGTGGTGTCAGGACAAAATGAGATAATGCAGGTACAACACTTTGTAAGCACCCAAGACACAGGAAGATTGCTCATGTATGTTATCACATTTGAGTCTCAGCTACCATGAGAAGTAACTAATTGAAAGTTTCCCATTAAATGATTTGCCTATATTAAATCAGTTTTTGCTCTTGAGTAAACTTAATCTAATGGACTTTTTGCTATATCATTGTGAGCATGGATTAATACATTCATGAAAAATCATTAGACTTGAGTAGATTTTTTTTTTTTAGTCAGCTTCTTCTTTTTACAGACAAGGAAGCTACAACCACATAGAAAAGTTACCCAACTTGCCTACGATCTCACAAGTGGCTAAGCCAGGACTAGAGTGATGGCCTCTTTACACAAGTTACTGCTGTTTCTACCATATTTAGCTGTGTGACATAATTTTTAATTATGACATTTATAAATTTTTTCACTCAATATTGTGGACTAGAAGCTCCTTTTTCAATGTGACAGCTAATTTTTTAATGCCAAGAAATAGATATATAGAAAAGTTCAAGGCCTAGCCCTAAAATAAGAATTTGCAAATTTCTAGTGACAGTACTCAGTCTCTCTGAATATCTCTATTGTATAAGATGTGATTTGATGTTTTAACTTTAAATTAAACTAAATTGGCTGGTCACGGTGGCTTATGCCTGTAATCCCAACACTTTGAGAGGCCAAGGCAGACGGATCATTTGAGGCCAGGAGTTTGAGACCAGCATGGCCAACATAGTGAAACCCTGTCTCTACTAAAAATGCAAAATTTTAACCAGGCGTGGTGGTGCACACCTGTACTCCCAGCTGCTTGGGAGACTGAGGCACGAGAATCGCTTGAACCCGGGAGGTGAAGGTTGCAGTGAGCTGAAATCATGCCACTGAACTCCAACCTGGCAACAGAGCAAGACTCTGTCTCAAAAAACAAACAAGCCAGCAAAATTAAACTAAATTTGCTACTTACATGTGTATGTGTCTTCACACTGTATATCTGGGCGTGCTCTATATTTTTTTAACTGATTCTTAAGGGTATCCCAATGATAGTAATGAAAATAAGCAGCATAGAATTTTATAGCCATCCTAGAACAGTATTTCCTGTATATTTTAATTCACTGGATTTGGGAAAGAAGGCTTGGTTATGTTGCTTTCATTTAATGTCCATTTATCAATCTCCATCTTTGTGTCAGATGTTTGCTAGGTGCTTGGGGGATGAGAAAGGGTCACCACATGACCGTAATCCTCCTACCCACAGATAACTACTCTAAACATGTTGACAGCCTTCTCTATATATTTTTTGCACATGTAGGTTTTAATAAAAGTGACATAATAAAATACTTTCAACAATTATAATTACAGAAACAGTGCCTATCATAGTAAGAGGAAACTAGAGCAAATCAGAGGGCACAAAACTGAAAACTAAGAGGATTCCCATTTCCTCCCAATCCTGACTGTCCTCCCCAGCCCTACTCACTAGAGGCAACCACTGAGTGGTCCCTGATTTTGTTCTGGTAGTTAACATTATATTCATATAAAATATTTTAACTCTGGTTTTAGATTTGTTAGCTTTAGACAGTATCTGTTGACCTTTTGCTATAAAATATGAAGAAATTTTTTATCAGTTCAAGATTGAGCCTTTCTTCTTCTCAGCTTCCAGTTTCTAAAACTGTTTTTTTTCCCTTGAAAAGGTCTCTGACATTTATTATTACTGGTGTAGTATCTCTTGTGCTTTTTCATAGGCTAGTTTAAAAATGGAATGCATTATTGTGATCACATGTTACATGTATATTCGCTTTAGAACTAAATAATATGTATGTCATTCTAAGATACTAAACTTTGTTGATCAGAGGGGAATCTTCTAGGCATCCCTGTCTAAAACTCTTCATTTCTCTCCAGCTTTTTTCACTTCTTCCATTTCAACTACTGCTCTTCCTTGTATCTCATGTTATTATCTTCCTTGAATATTCTTTTTCTTTTTCTTTGCTGCCCAGGCCGGAGTGCAGTGGCGTAACCTCGGCTGCAACCTCCCCCTCCCAGGTTCAAGCAAATTCTCGTGCCTCAGCCTCCCGAGTAGCTGGGATTATAAGCACTTGCCACCATACCCAGCTAATTTTTGGGGTTTGTTGTTGTTGTTTTTATTATACTTTAAGTTCTAGGGTACAAGTGTACAACGTGCAAGTTTGTTACATAGGTATACATGTGACATGTTGGTTTGCTGCACCTATCACCTTGTCATTTACATTAAGTATTTCACCTAATACTATCCCTCCCACGCCCCCTACCCCCTGACAGGCCCTGGTGTGTGATGTTCCCCACCCTGTGTCCTCGTGTTTTCATTGTTCAACACCCACCTGTGAGTAAGAAGATGCAGTGTTTGGTTTTCTGTCCTTGTGATAGTTTGCTTAAAATGATGGTTTCCAGCTTCATCCGTGTCCCTGCAAAGGACATGAACTCATCCTTTTTTATGGCTGCATAGTATGCCATGGTGTATATGTGCCACATTTTCTTAAGCCAGTCTATCATTGAAGGACATTTGGGTTGGTTCCAAGCCTTTTCGGTTGTGAATAGTGCTGCAGTAAACTTACGTGTGCATGTGTCTTTATACTAGCATGATTTATAATCCTTTGGGTATATACCCAGTAATGGGATGGCTGGGTCAACTGGTATTTCTAGTTCTAAATCCTTGAGGAATCGCCATGCTGTCTTCCACAATGGTTGAACTAATTTACACTCCCACCAACAGTGTAAAAGCATTCCTATTTCTTCACATCTTCTCCAGCATCTGTTGTTTCCTGTCTTTTTAATGATCACCGTTCTAACTGGCATGAGGTGGTATCTCATTGTGGTTTTGATTTGCATTTCTCTGATGACCAGTGATGATGAGCATTTTTTCATATGTCTCTTGGCTGCATAAATACCTTCTTTTGAGAAGTGTCTGTTCATATCCTTTGCCCATTTTTTCTTTTCTTTCTTTTTTTTTTTTTTAAGATGGGATTTCACCTTGTTAACCAGGATGGTCTCAATCTCTTGACTTCGTGATCCACCCGCCTTGGCCTCCCAAAGTGCTGGGATTACAGGCATGAGCCACCACGCATGGCCCCTTTGCCCACTTTTTGATGGGGTTGTTTTTTTCTTGTAAATTTGTTTAAGTTATTTGTAGATTCTGGATATTAGCCCTTTGTCAGATGGATAGATTGCAAAAATTTTCTTCCATTCTGTAGGTTGCTTGTTCACTGTGATGGTAGTTTCTTTTGCTGTGCAGAAGCTTTTTAGTTTAATTAGATCCCATTTGTCTATTTTGGCTTTTGTTGCCATTGCTTTTAGTATTTCAGTCATGAAGTCTTTCCCCATGCCTGTGTCCTGAATGGTATTGCCTAGGTTTTCTTCTAGTGTTTTTATGGTGTTAGGTCTTACATTTAAGTCTTTAATCTATCTTGAGTTAATTTTTGTATATGGTTTAAGGAAGGGATCCAGTTTCAGCTTTCTACATATGGCTAGCCAGTTTTCTCAGCACCATTTATTAAATAAGGAATCCTTTCCCCATTTCTTGTTTTTATCAGGTTTGTCAAAGGTCAGATGGTTGTAGTTGTGTGATGTTATTTGTGAGGCCTCTGTTCTGTTCCATTGGTCTATATATCTGTTTTGGTATGAGTACCATGCTGTTTTGGTTACTGTAGCCTTATAGTATAGTCTGAAGTCAGGTAGCATGATGCCTCCAGCTTTGTTCTTTTTGCTTAGGATTGTCTTGGCTATGCGGGCTCTTTTTTAGTTCCATATGAAGTTTAAAGTAGTTTTTTCCAATTCTGTGAAGAAAGTCAGTGGTAAGCTTGATGTGGGGTATAGCATTGAATCTATAAATTACCTTGGACAGTATGGCCATTTTCATGATATTGGTTCTTCCTATCCATGAGCATGGAATATTCTTCCATTTGTTTGTGTCCTCTTTTATTTCGTTGAGCAGTGATTTGTTGTTCTCCTTGAAGAGGTCCTTCACATCCTTTGTAAGTTGTATTCCTAGGTATTTTATTCTCCTTGTAATAATTGTGAATGGGAGTACACTCATGATTTGGCTCTCTATTTGTCTACTATTGGTGTATAGGAATGCTTGTGATTTTTGCATGTTGATTTTGTATCCTGAGACTTTGCTGAAGTTGCTTATCAGCTTAAGGAGATTTTGGACTGACATGATAGGGTTTTCTAAATATACAATCATGTCATCTGCAAACAGAGACAATATGACTTCCTCTTTTCCTAATTAAATACCCTTTATTTCCTTCTCTTGCCTGATTGCCCTAGCCAAAACTTCAATGCTATGTTGAATAGGAGTGGTGAGAGAGGACATCCTTGTCTTGTGTGGGTTTTCAGAGGGAATGCTTCCAGTTTTTGCCCATTTGGTGTGATATTGGCTGTGGGTTTGTCATACATAGCTCTTATTATTTTGAGATATGTTCCATTGATACCTAGTTTATTGAGAGTTTTTAGCATGAAGGGCTGTTGAATTTTGTCAAAGGCCTTTTCTGCATCTATTGAGATAATCATGTGGTTTTTGTCTTTGGTTCTGTTTATATGATGGATTACGTTTATTGGTTTATGTATGTTGAACCAGCCTTGCATACCATAGATGAAGCCGACTTGATTGTGGTGGATGAGCTTTTTGATATGCCACTGGATTTGGTTTGCCAGTATTTTATTGAGGATTTTTGCATCGATGTTCATCAGGGATATTGGCCTAAAATTCTCTTTTTTTCGTTGTGTCTCTGCCAGGTTTTGGTATCAGGATGATGCTGGCCTCATAAAATGAGTTAGGGAGGATTCCCTCTTTTTCTATTGATTGGAATAGTGTCAGAAGGAATGGTACCAGCTCCTCTTTGTACCTCTGGTAGAATTCAGCTGTGAATCCATCTGATCCTGGACTTTTTTTGGTTGCTAGGATATTAATTATTGCCTCAATTTCAGAACCTGTTATTGGTCTATTGAGAGATTCAACTTCTTCCTGGTTTAGTCTTGGCGGGGAGTATGTGTCCAGGAATTTATCCATTTCTTCTAGATTTTCCAGTTTATTTGCATAGAGGTGTTCATAGCATTCTCTGATGGTAGTTTGTATTTCTGGGGGATCGGTGGTAATGTCCCCTTTGTAATTTTTTATTGCATCTATTTGATTCTTCTCTCTTTTCTGCTTTGTTAGTCTTGCTAGTGGTCTACCTATTTTGTTGATCTTTTCAAAAAACCAGGTCCCGGATTCATTGATTTTTTGAAGCATTTTTTGTGTCTCTATCTCCTTCAGTTCTGCTCTGATCTTAGTTATTTCTTGCCTTCTGCTAGCTTTTGAATGTGTTTGCTCTTGCTTCTCTAGTTCTTTTAATTGTGATGTTAAGGTGTCAATTTTAGATCTTTTCTGCTTTCTCTTCTGGGCATTTAGGGCTATAAATTTCCCTCTACACACTGCTTTAAATGTGTCCCAGAGATTCTGGTATGTTGTGTCTTTGTTCTCATTTGTTTCAAAGAACACTTTTATTTCTGCCTTCATTTCATTATTTATCCAGTAGTCATTCAGTATCAGGTTGATCAGTTTCCATGTAGTTGTGCAGTTTTGAGTGAGTTTCTTAATCCTGAGTTCTAATTTGTTTGCGCTGTGGTCTGAGAGACAGTTTGTTGTGATTTC
This sequence comes from Papio anubis, assembly GCF_008728515.1. Taxonomy (NCBI): domain Eukaryota; kingdom Metazoa; phylum Chordata; class Mammalia; order Primates; family Cercopithecidae; genus Papio; species Papio anubis. The sequence continues at coordinate 73,760,342 of NC_044980.1, forward strand.
TGTTCTTTTACATTTGCTGAGGAGTGTTTTACTTCCAATTATGTGGTCAATTTTAGAATAAGTTCCATGTGGTGCTGAGAAGAATGTATATTCTGTCGATGTGGGGTGTAGAGTTCTGTAGATGCCTATTAGGTCTGCTTGGTCCAGAGCTGAGTTCAAGTCCTGGATATCCTTGTTAACCTTCTGTCTCATTGATCTGTCTAATCTTGACAGTGGGGTGTTAAAGTCTCCCATTATTATTGTATGGGAGTCTAAGTCTCTTTGTAGGTTTCTAAGGACTTGCTTTATGAATCTGGGTGCACCTGTATTGGGTGTATATATATTTAGGATAGTTAGCTCTTCTTTTTGAATTGATCCCTTTACCATTATGTAGTGGCCTTCTTTGTCTCTTCTGATCTTTGTTGGTTTAAAGTCTGTTTTATCAGAGACTAAGATTGCAACCCCTGTTTTTTTTTGTTTTCCATTTGCTAGGTAGATCTTCCTCCATCCCTTTATTTTGAGCCTGTGTGTGTCTCTGCACATGAGATGGGTCTCCTGAGTACAGCACACCAGTGGGTCTTGACTCTTTATCCAGTTTGCCCGTCTGTGTGTTTTAATTGGGGCATTTAACCCATTTACATTTAAGGTTAATATTGTTATGTGTGAATTTGATCCTTTCATTTTGCTGTTAGCTGGTTATTTTGCCCGTTAATTGATGCAGTTTCTTCATAGCATCAATTGTCTTTACAATGTGGCATGTTTTTGCAGTGGGTGATACCGGTTTTTCCTTTCCACGTTTAGTGCTTCCTTCAGGAGCTCTTGTAAGGCAGACCTGGTGGTGACAGAATCTTTCAGCATTTGCTTGTCTGTAAAGGATTTTATTTCTCCCTCACATATGAAACTTAGTTTGGCTGGATATGAGATTCTTGGTTGAAAATACTTTTCTTTAATAATGTTGAATATTGGCCCCCACTCTCTTTTGGCGTGTAGGGTTTCTGCCGAGAGATCCACTTTTAGTCTGATGGGATTCTCTTTGTGGGTAACCCAGCCTTTCTCTCTGACTGCCCTTAATATTTTTTCCTTCATTTCAACCTTGGTGAACCTGACAATTATGTGTCTTGGAGTTGCTCTTCTCGAGGAGCATCTTTGTGGCGTTTTTTGTATTTCCTGAATTTGAATGTTGGCCTGCTTTGCTAGGCTAGGGAAGTTCTCCTGGATAATATCCCGAGGAGTGTTTTCTAACTTAGTTCCATTCTCCCCATTGCTTTCTGGTACACCAGTCAAATTTATATTTGGTCTTTTCACATAGTCCCATATTTCTTGAAGGCATTGTTCATTTCTTTTCACTCTTTTTTCTCTAATCTTGTCTTCTTGCTTTATTTCATTAATTTGATCTTCAATCACTGATACCCTTTTTCCACTTGATCAAATTGGCTACTGAAGCTTGTGCAGGCATCATGAAGTTCTCATACCGTGGTTTTCAGCTCCATCAGGTCATTTAAGGTATTCTCTACACTGTTTATTCTAGTTAGTCATTCCTCTAACCTTTTCTCACGATTTTAAGCTTCCTTGCAATGGGTTGGAACATGCTCCTTTGGCTCGGAGAAGTTTCTTATTACTGACCTTCTGAAGCCTACTTCTGTCAACTCGTCAAACTCATTCTCTGCCCAGTTTTGTTCCCTTGCTGGCAAGAAGCTGCAATCCTTTGGAGGGGAAGAGGCGCTTTGGTTTTTGGAATTTTCCACTTTTCTGCTGTGGTTTCTGCCTATCTTTGTGGTTTTATCTACCTTTGATCTTTGATGTTGGTGACCTACAGATGGGGTTTTGGTGTGGATGTCCTTTTTGTTGATACTGATGCTATTCCTTTCTGTTTGTTAGTTTTCCTTTTAACAGGCTCCTCAACTACAGGTCTGTTGGGCTTTGCTGCAGGTTCACTCCAGACCCTGCTTGCCTGGGTATCACCAGCGGAGGCTGCAGAACAGCAAATAATTGCTGTCTGATCCTTTTTCTGGAAGTTTCGTCCCAGAGGGGCACCCACCTGTTTGAGGTGTCTGTTGGCCCCTTCTGCGAGTTGTCTCCCAGTGAGGCTTTATGGTGGTTTGGGACGCACTTGAGGAGGCAGTCTGTCTGTTCTCCGAGCTCGAACACTGTGCTGAGAGAACCGCTGCTCTCTTCAGAGCTGTCAGAAAGGGATGTTTAAGTCTGCAGATGCTGTCTGCTGCTTTTTGTTCTGCTGTGCCCTGCCGCCAGAGGTGGAATCTAGTGAGGCAGTAGTCCTTGCTGAACTGCGGTGGGTTCTGCCCAATTCATGCTTACAGGCCACTTTGTTTACATTGTTAGCTACTCAAGCATCAGCAATGGAGGATGCCCCTCCCCCCCATCAAGCTGCAGCATCACAGGTTGATCTCAGACTGTTGCACTAGCAGTGAGCAAGGCTCTGTGGGCATGAGACCTGCCAAGCCAGGCACAGGAGGGTATCTCCTGGTCTGCCAGTGGCTAAGACCATAGGAAAAACGTGGTATTTGGTTAGTAGTGTACCGTTTCTCCGGGTACAGTCTGTCATGGCTTCCCTTGACAAGGAAAAGGAAATCCCCTGTCCCCTTGCGCATTCCAGATGAGGCAACACCCCACCCTGCTTCATCTCACCCTCCATGGGCTGTACCCACTGTCCAACCAGTCCCAGTGAGATGAACCAGGTACCTCAGTTGGAAATGCAGAAATCACTCATCTTCTGTGTCCATCTTGGTGGGAGCTGCAGACTGGAGCTGTTCCTATTTAGGCATCTTGGAAGTGACCCTCAATTTTTGGGTTTTTTTTATTCTGAGACAGATTCTCGCTCTGTTGCCCAAGTTGGAGTGCAGTGGTGCAATCTCAGCTCATTGCAACCTCTACCTTGTGGTCTCAAGTGATTCTCCTGCCTCAGCCTCCTGAGTAGCTGGGATTACAGTCATGCACAACTATCCTTGCGTAATTTTTGTATTTTTAGTAGGTAAGGGGTTTTGCCATGTTGGCCAGGCTGGTCTCGAACTCCTGACCTCAAGTGATCTGCCTGCTTCAGCCTCCCAAAGTGCTGAGATTATAGGTGTGAGCCACCACACCCGGCCAAATTTTTTTTTTTTTTTGAGTCTGTCTCTCAGTACTTTTTTCATGTAGGGCTCATAGTGGCAAATTTTTTTAGTTTACAAAGTCTCAATTTTTTTAGTTTTAGAAAGTCTCAAGCTTTATCTTCATATTTGCTTTGAAAGTTTAGATGAATATAAATATCCAGATTTTAAATTTAAAGAAATTGCTCCTATTATCTTCCAGTATTTCATTCAATGTATATAAAAAGTCAGTAAGAGTCTGATTCTCATTCCTTGCTTGATGAGTTTTTTCTTTCTCTGAGGTATTTAGAATTTTTAAAAATCCTTACTGTACAATTTTCAGCAGAATGTTTAGCTGTAAATCTTTTCTTACCAATCTTACTCAGCATTTTGCGAAACCTTCCCATATGAAGATGCATGTCTTATTTCAGCATCGGGGCATTTTCTTAAGTTATTTCGTTTCATTATCTTTGTTGTTTGTATCTTTTGCACTTTCTATTTGAGCAGCTTTCAACTGTCAGGACATGGCCTCCATGTTTTAAATCTGTTTGTGTGTACTTTACATTTCTTGGTCTTTCTCTTTCTCTTTACTGTTCTCAGATTTCTTTGAATTTATCTTCCCAGTTTAAAAACTTGGTCTAGGGCAAGGCACAGTGGCTCACGTCTGTAATCCAAGTGTTTTAAGAGGCTGAGGCCTGTGGATCACTTGAGCACAGGTGTTGAGACCAGTGTGGGCAACATGGTGGAATTCCATCTCTACTAAAGATACAAAAGATAAAAAATTAGCCAGGTATGCCTGTAGTCCCAGCTTCCCAGGAGGCTGAGGTGGGAGGATCATCTGAGCACAGGAAGGTTGAGGCTGCAATGAGCTGTGTTCATGCCACTGTACTGCAGCCTGGGCAACAGAGTTAGGACCTTTCTCAAATAAACAATAATAAAATAAAAGCTTGGTTCTGTACAGCATGTAATTTTAATTTTACCCATACAGTAAATTTTTTCAGTGATCATATTTTTAATTTTCAAGATTTCTTGTTCTCCAGTTGTTTATTTCTTCATAGACTGTTCTTGTTTTAAGTCTGTAATATTCATAATCTCCCTGAGGATACCAAATCGAAATTTTGCTTGTTTTAATTCTTTCCAGTTGTATTAGTCCATTTTCACACTGCTGATAAAGACATACCCGAGACTGGGCAATTTACAAAAGAAAGAAGTTTATTGAACTTACAGTTCCACATGGCTGGGGAGGCCTCACAATCATGGCAGAAGGCAAGGGAGAGCAAGTCACATCTTATGTGGATGGCAGCAGGTAAAGATGTTGTACAGGGAAACTCTCATTTTTAAAATTATCAGATCTCATGAGACCCATTCACTGTCATGAGAATAGCACAGGAAAGACCTGCCCCCATAATTCAGTCATTTCCCACTGGGTCCCTCCCACAGCACATGGGAATTATGGGATCTACAAGATGAGATTTGTGTGGGGACACAGAGCCAAACCATATTATTCCACCCCTGGCCCCTCCTAAATCTTGTATCTTCACATTCAGAACCAATCATGCCTTCACGCAGTCCCCCACGGTCTTAACTCATTTCAGCATTAACTCAAAATTCCACAGTCCAAAGTCTCATCCAAGACAAGGCAAGTCCCTTCTGCCTATGAGCCTGGAAAATCAAAAGCAAGTTAGGGCTGGGCGTGGTTTTCATGCCTGTAACCCCAGCACTTTGGGAGGCCAAGGTGGGCGGATCATGAGGTCAGGAGATTGAGACCATCCTGGCTAACATGGTGAAACCCCGTCTCTACTAAAAATGCAAAAAATTATCCGGGCGTGGTGGTGGGCACCTGTAGTCCCAGCTACTCGGGAGACTGAGGCAGGAGAATGGTGTGAACCTGGGAGGCGGAACTTGCAATGAGCCGAGATGATGCCACTGCACTGCAGCCTGGGCGACAAAGCAAGACTCCATCTCAAAAAAAAAAAAAAAAGCAAGTTAGTTACTTCCTAAATACAGTAGGGGTACAGGCATTGTGCAATGTTTTCACCCCAAATGGAAGAAATTGGCCAAAGCAAAAGGGCTACAGGCCCTATGCAAGTCCAAAGTCCAGCGGAGCAGTCAAATCTTAAAGCTCCAGAATGGTATCTTTTGACTCTGTATCTCACATCCAGGTTACACTGATGCAAGAGGTTGCTTCCCATGATCTTGGGCAACTCCTCCCCTGTGCTTTGCATGGTACGGCCTACCTCCTGGCTGCTTTCACAGGCTGACATTGAGTGTCTGCAGCATTTCCAGGCATACGGTGCAAGCTCTAGGTAGATGTACCATTCTGGGGTCTGGAGGACTATGGCCCTCTTCTCACAGCTCCACTAGGTGGTGCCCCAGTATGGACTCTGTGTGGGGGCTTTGACCCCACATTTCCCTTCTGTACTGCCCTTGCAGAGGTTCTCCATGAGAGCTCTACCCTGTAGCAAACTTCTGCCTGGACATCCAGGCATTTCTATGTATCTCTGAAATCTAAGCAGAGGTTCCCAAACCTTTTTCTTGACTTCTGTGTACCTGCAGGCTCAATACCACATGGAAGCTGCCAAGGCTTGGGGCTTGCACCCTCTGAAGCCACAACCTGAGCTGTACCTTGTCCCCTTTTAGCCATGACTAGAGCTGCTGGGGATGCAGAGCACCAAGTCCCTAGGCTGCACATAGCGAGGGGCCACAGGCCCTGCCCATGAAACCACTTTTTCCTCCTTGGCCTCCCAGGGTGTGATGGGAGGGGCTGCCATGAAGACCTCTGACATTCCTGGAGACATTTTCCCCATTGTCTTGGGGATTAACATTCAGCTCCTTGTTTTTTTATGCAAATTTCTGCAGCTGGCTTGAATTTCTCCTCAGAAAATGGGATTTTCTTTTCTATCACAATGTCAGGCTAAAATTTTCCAAACATTTATGCTCTGTTTCCCTTATAAAACTGAATGCCTTTAACAGCACCCAAGTCACCTCTTGAATTCTTTTCTGCTTAGAAATTTCTTCTGCCAGATCATCCTCTGCCTAAATCATCTCTCTCAAGTTCAAAGTTCCACAAATCTCTAGGGTGGGGTGCAATGCTGCCAGTTTCTTTGCTAAAGCAAAGCAAGAGTCACCTTTTCTCAAGTTCCCAACAAGTTCCTCATTTCCATCTGAGACCACCTCAGCCTGGACCTTACTGTTCATATCACTATCAGCATTTTTGTCAAAGTCATTCAACCTGTCTCTAGGAAGTTCCAGACTTTCTCACATTTTCCTTTCTTCTGAGCCCTCCAAACTGTTCCAACCGCTGCCTATTTCCCAGTTCCAAAGTTGCTTCCACTTTTTCAAGTATCTTTCCAGCAACACCCCACTCCTGGTACCAATTTACTGTATTAGTCCATTTTCACACTGCTGATAATGACATACCCAAGACTGGGCAATTTACAAAAGAAAGAGGTTTACTGGACTTACAGCTCCACATGGCTAGGGAGGCCTCAACAATCATGGCAGAAGGCAAGGAGGAGCAAGTCACATCTTATGTGGATGGTAGCAGGCAAAGAGAGAGATTGTGCAGGGAAACTCACGTTTTTAAAACCATCAGATTTCATGAGACCCATTCACTATCATGAGAACAGCACAGGAAAGACCCGCCCCCATAATTCAGTCATCTCCCACCACATCCCTCCCACAACATGTAGGAATTATGGGAGCTACAAGACAAGATTTGGCTGGGGACACAGAACCAAATCATATCACCAGTGAATTGTATTTTTATCCACTTCCTCTGTGTTACTTGTTCTGTTGGTTTTCTCAGTCTTCTCTTTCATACTGTCATTTTTCCTCATGTGTCCTCAAATTTTTATTTAATGTGGATGCTACTCATATATCTGCCTGGAACATTACTTGAGTTATTATAATAGCAAGGATGAATTTCCAGTAGCTCAATAGGTCTCTTTTCCTAGTAGACCCCTCCACTGAAGTTAAAAAACTTCTGGTGACCTGATTTGTAACATTCACTATGTTATTAATATAACCATTTTCCAATGCCAAAAATTCTAACATACTAGTTTTATTGGTTGCATAGTTTTTCATCATAGTACTGTTTACTCTTTCTCTTATTATTGGATATTTGATTTTTTCCAACTTTTCATTAAATAACATCAAGAACAGATTTGTACATGTATTTCTTCATGTATCTCTGATAGTTTTCATAATGTTAATTCCTAGAGTGAAATTTATAGGTCATGAAAGACTTCTAATAGACATTGCTAAATTGTCTTTTGAAGATTGTAACAAGTCTCAGTCTCACATAAAAATACCCTTTCCCCCCAACACTCTTGATAATGGCAGATAATAACGTTCTTTTTAATCTCTGCTAACTTAGCAATATACATATTACTATATATATATTGAACATGAATATTTTCCTGTTGAATTTACATATTTGGGCATTTTCATAAGTTTGTTTCTTTTGTGAATTGACTCTTTATGTCCTTTGCCTGTTTTTCTGTTCACCATTTTGTTCTGCTTTGTCAGACTTTATTTTGGGAATGTTAAGTGTTTGTTATAATTGCTGTAAGTTTTTTCTCAGTTTGTGGTTTGCCTTTAACTTTTTTATGTGTCTTTTACTAAATATGTGTTTTGATGCTGTATATGTAAAACCACCCACTCACCTGTCCAGAGATTAAATTTCATCTATGTAGCTTGGTATGTTTATGATTTCTAGTTTTGCATTAAACTTTTCAATCCATGTACATTTATTTTGGAATATGGCTTATATAGGGACACATCTTTGTTTTTTCAGAAATAACTAATTAGCTAGCATCTTTTTCCTTGACTGGTAGTTCATCCTTTCCCCATTAATTTGAAATCTCACCTTTGTCATATACTAAACGTTTTATATAATATGTGTGTGTATCTGCCTAGAAATCTTATGTGCCTGCCCAGGCACATCTTACAATTCTTGATGTTTCTAACAAGACCACTCTGTTACTTTACTGTTTTAGAAAGCACTTAAGTGTAATACTTAATCTACTGTATTAAAACTGTATACAACACCCAGGCATGATGGCTTATGCCTGTAATCTCAGCACTTTGGGAGGCTGAGGTGGGAGGATCATTTTAATCCAGGAGTTTAAGACCAGCCCAGACAATATAGTGAGACCTTGACTCTACAAAAAATTTAAAAATTAGCTGAGTGTTGTGGCATGCGCCGGTGGTCCCAGATATTCAGGAGTCTGAGGTGGGCACTCGCTTGAGCCTGGGAGGTCAAGTCTTCAGTGAGCTGTTGTCATACCACTGCACTCCAGCCTGGGTGACAGACCAAGATCCTGTCTCAAACAAACAAACAAAAAACTGTATCCAGTGCTAGTGTATTTCTAAAAATCCTGATTTCTAAAAATTAATGACCCCCCAAAATATTTCCCTCATCAGAATGTTCTGTTATCAGCCAAAGATTTCTTTTTGTCAGCTCACAACCTGCCAGAATAAAGGCAACAGTGGTAGAGAGGGTGAACCGTTGTGATTCTGAAGCATTCTAAGTGGTTTCAGAGATATGAAAATTTCATCATCTTGTTTTGTGTTAGGGGAAAAGGAAATATTGGTAAAGTAAACATTGAAAATTGAGGTAAATACCAGTATTTGAACTTTGAAAAAGTAGCCAGAATGTTCCTAAGGTGGCAGCATTTCAGAAATTATACAATTTCTCAATGCTGCTGGTTACTGGAACAGTTCTAAGGCTCTGCCCATGTCTGGACATCACATTCCATCTTCCTTGTCCTTATAGGGCTTCAGCCACACAGCTGGTTAAGGTACAGTTTGACCATGGATTTCTCAAGAAATGAAAAGTACATTATGGTGCTGTAGGTCAGATGTGAAGTATGTGTCCTATTTTGTGAACTATTGTAGCAAAACTAAATCAATGAAGGGATTTTGCTGAGAAAGTGGTTACCAGCATTCACAGAGCTGGCTACTGGGTGAAAAACCTGAATTCTAAGTTTTGCAGTTAACTGCATGACACTGAGTATTACCTAATGATTCCTTTTGTTTTTTTCAGTTGCTTTTGCATTATATGGGTGTTTTCCCAAATGTGTTCTGGAAGACATTATTGCTGCAAGGTGCTCTGGAAGACATTTCAGGGACCATAGCTAAATCAGTTAAAGAAAAGCTGTGTACTAGATCCTTCTCTAAGAAATGCATTGGCTGGGCACGGTGGCTCATGCCTGTAATCCCAGCACTTAGGGAGGCCAAGGCAGGCAGATCACTTGAGGTTGGGAGTACAAGATCAGCCTAGTCAAAATGGTGAAACCCCACCTCTACTAAAAATACGAAAAAAAATTAGCCAGGCTTGGTGGCGCACACCTGTAGTCCCAGTTACTTGGGAGGCTGAGGCTGTAGGATCACTTGAGCCCAGGAGGCAGAGGTTGTAGTGAGCCGAGAGCATGCCACTGCACTCCAGCCTGGGTGATGGGAGTGAAACCCTGTCTCAAAAAAAAAAAAAAAAAAGAAATGCGCAATATGTAGTCCCATACTAAAGGCTCTAAAAAGTCTTACAGAAAAGAAATTTAAATCTTTTGGGCCTATTTCTTGACATCTGTAGGAACCGTTTCATAAATCCACTTCAGGAAGCTGTATTAGCTGCTGTGCAAGGTATCAAACATCTATAATTCTAGTTCCAGTAAAAAGTTGTATATAAATAAGTTACTTTTTATGTAGTACTTTAATTTGTAATATCAGTATGGAATCTTCTTAAGGAAACACTGAAAAAATCCTTTAATTGTACAAGATCTTTGTACAGTATCATGGATTTTTAAACACAGAAACACAGAGAAGCATTGTTTTATCCTGTGAATACCAAAACATTGATTTGGAATTATTGGTGAGAAAAAAGCAGGATCAAACATTTCCCTACTTTTTAGGAGTTCTGTGCAATACCTCAAATTCTGTCCAGAATATTCCTACAAAGTACAGTGTGATGTTAGACACTGTTTACATCCAACATGTTTTCTTTTGTTTAATGTAATTTGAGCTATTATTGGCTCAAAATATATAGATTCTTAGTGATCTTTTATATTTATTGTTCATAAAATAATGTTTGGCTTCCTAATAAGAAAGTTAAGAGGAAAATCAAGGTGTTTTCCTCTTGCTTGTAGGATGGGTGCTGCAGACAATATATATAAAGGACGGAGTACATTTATGGAAGAACTGACTGACACAGCAGAAATAATCAGAAAAGCAACATCACAGTCCTTGGTTATCTTGGATGAATTGGGAAGAGGGACGAGCACCCATGATGGAATTGCCATTGCCTATGCTACACTTGAGTATTTCATCAGAGATGTAAGTATCCGGTAAACTGTATTTAAAAAGAAATTAATTTTTAAATTATTATTTTTAAATGAAAGTTATAATTGGACTATATTTATGGGGTACAGTGTGATGTTTTGAAATATATAAACGGGGGGCGGAGCAAGATGGCCGAATAGGAACAGCTCCAGTCTCCAACTCCCAGCTACGAAAGCAACACGAAGACCGGTGATTTCTGCATTTTCACAACTGAGGTACCGGGTTCATCTCACTGGGGAGTCGATAATCGCGTCAGCTGCCAGCCCGACAGCGGTGAGCCGAAGCAGGGCGGTAGGCATCGCCACCTGGGAAGCGCAAGGGGGGAAGGGAATCCCTTCAGCCGTGAACTGAGACACCGGAAAATCGGGCAGGACCTCCACCACACATGCTTTTAAGCAAACAGGCACACCAGGACTATATCCACACCTACGTGAGGGTCCAGACGCCCATCGAGCCTCCCCTCATTGCTACAGCGCACACAGCAGTCTGTGATCTACCACCGGCAAGGCAGCAGCGAGGCCAGAGGGGCTCGCCATTGCTTGGAGAGGCTTGGTGAAATGCTGCTGGGAAGTCTAACTGGGTGAGCTCACAGCAGCCTGGCGGTTGCCTGCCCCCAGACTCCACCTCTGGGGACACAGGGCACAGCTACACAACAACAACAACAATAACAAAAGCAGCAGAAACCTCTGCAGATCTGGTAAACTACTCTGTCTCGGACAGCTTTGAAGAGAGCAGGGATCTCCCAAAATACTTTTAGGTTGAGATCTTCGAGAAGGGACATCAAGTTCGTCAAGTGGGTCCCTGATGAGTAGCCTAACTGGAGACATCCCCCCAACACTGAAAGCAGCTGACACCCCCACACACAGGGTGGAATACACCCCGGAGAGAAGCTTCCAAAGCAAGAATCAGACAGTACACCGCCATTGTTCAGAAATATTCTATCTTCTGCGCCTGCTGCTGATACTCCAGGCAAACAGGGTCTGGAGTGGACCTCAAGCACCTCCAACAGATTCCAGCATACAGCTGAGGTCCTGATCACAGAAGGAAAACTATCAAACAGGAAGGACACCTTTACACCAAAACCCCATCAGTACATCACCATCATCAAAGACCAGAGGCAGATAAACCACAAAGATGGGGAAAAAGCAGGGCAGAAAGCTGGAAATTCAAAAAATAAGAGCATCTCCCCGGCAAAGGAGCCGCAGCTCATCGCCAGCACGGATCAAAGCTGGATCGAGAATGACTTTGACGAGATGAGAGAAGAAGGCTTCAGTCCCAACCGCCTCTCAGAGCCATGAGGAATTACGCATCTGAAGAAAGAACAAAAATCTTGGAAAAAAAAGTGGAAGAATTCTATTGCCAGAGTAATTAATGCAGAGAAGGTCATAAATGAAAGAGATGGTGAAACCATGACACTCTAGAAATACGCGACAAATGCACAAGCTTTCAGTAACCCAGTACTCATCAACTGGAAATAGGAAAGAGTATCAGCGACGATCAACAACACCGAATGAAGCGAGAAGAGAAACCAAAAGAAAAAGAAGAAGAAAAAAGAAATGAACAGTTTCCGTAAGAAGTATGCGGGATTATGTAAAAAGACCAAATCTACGCCTGATTGGGGTGCCGAAAGCAGGTAGAATGAAACCACAGTTGGAAACACTCTTCAGATATCATCCAGAGAACTTCCAACCTAGTAGGCAGGCCAACATTCAAACTTAGGAAATACAGAGAACGCCACCAAAGATACTCCCGAAGAGCAACCTAAGACACACATAATTGCCAGATTCACCAAAGTTGAAATGAATAAAAAATCTAAGGGCGTTACAGAGAGGAAAGGTTCGGTTACCCGCCAAAGGGTACCATCAGACTACGGTAGCAGATCTCCCCTGCAGAAACTCTACAAGCCAGAAGAGAGTGGGGCCAATATTCAACATTCTAAAGAAAAGACTTTAAACCTAGAATTTCTATATCCAGCCAAACTAAGTTTCATATGAAGGAGAAATGGTAAAATCCACAGATAAGCACAAATGTTTAGAGATTTTGTCACCACCAGGCCTCGGCCTTTACAAGAGACCCTGAAGGAAGCACTCCAACATGGAAAGGAACAACCAAAAGTACCGTGCCATTACAAAAACACGCCAAAATGTAAAGACCATCGAGGCTAGGAAGAACTGCATCAACTAACGAGCAAAATAACCAGTTAATATCATAATGGCAGGATCAAGTTCACACATAAATCTTAACTCCAACGTAAATGGACTAAATGTCTTCAAACTAAAGTTGACAGACTGCAAGAAAACCGGATAAAGAGTCATCAAAGAATCAAATTCTGCTGCATCTGTGGAGACCTTACCACACGCAGAGTACATAGGCTCAAATAAAGGGATGGAGGAAGATTTGCATTTCAAGCAAATGGAGAACAAAAAGAAGCCAATACACTAACTCTTGATAAAACAGACTTTAAACCATCAAAGATCAAAAGAGACAAAGAAGGCCATTACATAATGGTGGTAAGGGGATCAATTCAACAGAAGAGCTGCAATTGGTCTTTTAAATTTATGCAAAATCAACAGCATAGAGCACCTAGATTCAGCAAGTCCTTAGAGATCACAGACTTTTAGATCTACATACACACACAATGGGAGATTCTGAACACTCCACCGGTCAACATTAGACAGACCAACATACAGAAAGTTAACAAGTGACATTCAGGACTGAACTCATCTCTGCAGCAAGCAAGACCTAATAGACATCTGGAGAGAACTTCACCCCAAATCACGAATACATTCTTCAGCACCACATCAGACTTTACTCCAAAAATTGACCATAATATTGGAAGTGCCACCTCAGCAAATGTACAAGAACAGAAATTATAACAAACCTCCCTCGTGACCACAGTACTCAAACTAACTCAGGACTAAGAAACTCAATCAAAACCGCCAACTACACATGGAAACTGACCAAATCCCGTTCTGAATGACTACTGGGTATTACAATGAATGAAGGTGAGAAATAAAGATACTTTTGAAACCAATGAGAACAAAGATAACATACTAGAATCTCTGGGACACATTTAAAGCAGTGTGTAGAGGGAAAATTTATAAGCACTAAATGCCCACAAGAGAAAGCAGTATAGAAAGATCAAAAATTGACACCCTAACATCGCAATTTTAAAAGAATCGAGAAGCAAGAGCAAACACATTCCAAAGCTATAGAAGGCAAGAGATAACTAAGATCAGAAGCAGAACTGAAGGAGATAGAGATTACAAAAAACCCTCCAAAATCAAATAATGAATCCAGGAGTTGGTTTTTGAAAAAGATCAAAATTGACAGACCACTAGCAAGAGAATAAAGAAGAAAAGAGAGAGAATAGAATCAAACGAATTGAAATGAGATAAAGTGCATATTGATCACCACCCACCCCACAGAAATGCCAAACCACCATCAGAGAATACCATATAAACACTCTACTAAATAAACTGGAAACTCAGAAGAAATGGATAATTTCTGACACTACACTCTTCCAAGACTAAACCAGGAAGAAGTTGAATCCCCTGAATAGACCAATAGTAGGCTCTTGAAATTGAGGCACACACAGCCTACCAACCAAAAAGTCCAGGACCAGAATATTCACAGCCGAATTCTCTACCAGAGGTATATGAGGAGTTGGTACCATTCTTCTGAAACTATTCCAATCAATAGAAAAGAGGGAATCCTCCTAACTCATTTTATATGAGGCCAACATCATCCTGATACTACCAAAGCCTGGCAGAGACACAACAAAAAAGAGAATTTTAGATAGATGAACATCGATGCAAAAAATCCTCAATAAAAATACTGGCAAAACCGATCTCACCAACACATCAAAAGCTTATCCACCATGATCATGGGCTTCATCCCTGGGATGCAAGGCTGTTCAACATTCTAAATCAATAAACATGATCCAGCATATAAAACAGAACCAAAGACAAGAACCACATGATTATCCTTCAATAGAGAGAAAAGGCTTTGACACCCAACAGTTCTTCATGCTAAAACGCCAATACCCGGGTATTGATGGAACGCATCTCAAAAATAATAAGAGCTATTGCAGACAAAACCCACAGCCAATATCATACTGAATGGGCAAAAACTGGAAAAATTCTGAAACTCCAACACAAGACAGGGATGCCCTCTCTCAACACTATTCAACACATAGTGTTGGAAGTTCGGCTATAGGGGCAATTAGTGAAAGAAATCAGGGGTATTCAGTTAGGAAAAGAAGAAATAAATTCCTGTTTGCAGAGATGACATGATTGTATATTTAGAAAACCCATTGTCTCAGCCCAAAATCTCCTTAAGCTGATAAGCAACTTCGCTCAGCAAAGTCTCAGGATACAAAATTAATGTGCAAAAATCACAAGCATTCTTATACACCACCAATAACAGACAAACATAGAGCCAAATCATGAATGAATCATTCACCATACAAAGAGAATAAAATGCCTTAGGAATCAACTTACAAGGATGGGAAGCACCTCTTCAAGGAGAACTACAAACCATCATCATAGTGAAATAAAAGAGGACACAACAATGGAAGAACATACCATGCTCATGATAGGAAGAATCAATATCAGAAACATGACGCCTCAAGGTAATTTATAGATTCAATGCCATCCCCATCAAGCTACCAATGAGTTTCTTCACAGAATTGAAAACTGCTTAAAAGTTCATATGGAACAAAAGAGCCCAAGATTCCAAGACAATCCTAAGTCAAAAGAACAAAGCTGAGGCACACCACGCCACTTGACTTAAACTATACTACAAGGCTACAGTAATCCAAAACAGCATGGTGTCTTCGGTACCAAAACAGAGATATAGACCAATGGAAATGCAGTCAGAGTCCTCAGAATACTACACACATCTACGCCATCTGATCTCTTTTGAGAGAAACCTGAGAGAAAGAAATGTAAAAGGATTCTATTTAATAAATGGTGCTGGGAAAATTGGCTAGCCATAAGTAGAGCTTAAAACTGATCCTTTTCCCTACTCCCGCATTTTCGCACATCCGCTGGATTAGAGACTTTAAATGTTAGACCTAATACCATAAAATCAGAGGAAAAACCTAGGTGGTAAAATTATTCAGACATAGGCATGGGGCAAAGACTTCATGTCTAAAACACCTCAAAGCAATGGCAGCAAAGCTAAACTGACAAATGGGATCTAATTAAACTAAAGAGCCTGCACAGCAAAAGAAACTACCATCAGATGAACAGGCAACCCACAGAATGGGAGAACAAGTTTGCACCACTATCTGACAAAATAATATCCAGAACCTACAAAGAATCCCAACAAATTTACAAGAAAAAACAAACAACCCCATCAAAAAGTGGGCAAAGATGTGGGATGAACAAGACATTTCTCAAAAGAAGACATTCATACAGCCAATGACATATGAAAAATGCTCATCATCACTTCGGCCATCAGAGAAATGCAAATCAAAACCACAATGAGATAATTACATCTCACACCAGTTGGGGACGAAGCGATCATTAAAAGTCAGGAAACAACAGGTGCTGAGAGGATGTGGAGAAATAGGAACATTCCTTTACACTGTTGGTGGGATTAACCAGTGTTCAATCCATTATGGAAAACAGCATGGCGATTCTCAAGGATCTAGAACTAGATGTTTCATATAATCCGCAGCCAACCTTCGGGCCACTGGGGATATACCCAAAGCGATTATAAATTATGCTGCTATAAAGACATTACGCACACGATGTTTTTCATTGTACACTATTCACAATAGCAAAGACTTGAATCAACCCAGATGTCCATCAGTGACAGATTGATTAAGAAAAAATGTATACATATACACCATGGAATTATGTTACAAGCAAAAAGTATTATTTCAAGTCTTTGTAGGACATGGATGCTTAAAACCATCATTCTTATAGCAAACTATCACAAGAACAGAAAACCAAACACCCCATTGCTCTCACCATAGGTGGGAACTGAACAACATTCTGGACTCAGGAAGGGGAACATCACACAAGGCCTATCATGGGGAGGGGAGGGGAGGGATGGCATTGGGAGTTATACCCATGTAAATGACTAGTTGATGGGCAGCAGACCAACATGGCAATAGTATACACATAACAAACCTGCTATGCACACATATGTAATTCATGCATCTTAAAGTATAATAATAAATAAATTAAAAAAAAAAAAAAGAAATATATAAACAATGTGGAGTGATTAAGTAACATATTCTTCACCTCATTTAGATATCATTTTTTGTGGTGAGACATTTGAAATTTATTCTCTTAGTTATTTTGAAATATATATTATTACTGCTGTAGTCAATACCATTATGCAATCCCTGCATACCCTTGTGTACATGGATGATACATATTATACACATTATTTTCCTGATCTCAGTCTGCAAATACTCAGAATTCTCTTTTTTATAACTGACCGCAGCCCTGCAAATGAGCACTAGAATGCTACACACTGAATTCAGACAGATTGACCCTAAATAATATTTGTAGTTTTCTGATACATGTTCCTTTTTCTTGCTGACTCAACATAAATCTGGTTGTATGAAAAAGGCCTCCCTGGCAGTATTTTCACTCAGAATTGTATCTTATTATCCTTGGTGAACCCTAAATCAAGAACAGCTATCATCCATCTACAGCCAAATTCCTCGAGGGACAAACAAGGAAATACTGCCATTTCTACTTTGTGAAATCCTTTTATTTTACCAACATCCTGAAAGATCTCATTGTGAGATCTTTGATCTCATCTCATTGTGTTTCTATATGATTTGGTAACATCATTCCTTCAAAGCATGTCTCCTTTTTTCAGGGTGCATTTCTAAGCTTCAGTGTGAAATTTTGTTTGTGTCAAACTTTCCATCCCTATCATTTCCGTCTAACTGTCCCCTTTAGTTTACTTTCTCTATCTTGTTCATTTTGGTCTCTGCTTTTCAAATCTCTCCCTCATGGAACCTGCCCTTAGGCCTTTCCCTTCTCTGGTCTTTCTTTTCTGTTTTTTCCCCCCATTTTCTTGCTCCTTTGTCATTGTGTCTTCCCTTGTTTTCATTTCTTTCTCTCTTCTATTTAAGGAAGAGATTGGCTATTTAAGCCAATAAAGTCATACTTTTAATATTTCTTTTCAAAAAGCAACACAAGGCTGGCCATGGTGGCTCACGCCTGTAATCCCAGCACTTTGGGAGGCCGAGGCGGGCGGATCACAAGGTCAGAAGATCGAGACCATCCTGGCTAACAGAGTGAAACCCCGTCTCTACTAAAAACACACAAAAAATAGCTGGGCGTGGTGGCAGGTGCCTGTAGTCCCAGCTACTTGGGAGGCTGAGGCAGGAGAATGACGTGAACCTGGGAGGCGTTGCTTGCAGTGAGCCGAGATCGTGCCACTGCACTCCAACCTGGGTGACAGAGCAAGACTCCGTCTCAGAAGAAAAAAAAAAAAGCAACACAAAAATAAAATTTCTTTTTCTTTAACCTTTTGTTGCCCTTGGTATTTTGGGGTTTAGTTTTGTTTTTAAAGCTTAATTTCCATTTGATTTTTTTCCAGAAGATAGTTTTTTTTCAGTCTTTAGAGACTCAGCTCCATGCATGGGCTTTGATGGAGATCATGGGGCAGCATGCTCTGATCTAAATTGGAGTGGAGTTGTTTGGTCCCCTAGGCTTCTTGAGAATGATTCCTGACTACCTTGCTGTGAGTGGCAGAACTTGTGCAGTAATACAGTTTCACACACTCCTTGGGAAGCACAGAGACATCAACAACGCTCAATTTGGAAATGTCCCTGACAGCTGCACTTTCAAATGACAAACGTCTTAATGGCCTTGTCCTTAGGTTTGCATCCAACACAGTTTGTGCAGCAAATAGGTTGCACCTAGCTATGGCCCTTTTTGGCACAACCATTGTTGTTGTTCTTCCTCCTTCTCTTCTTTCTCCTCCTCCTCCTCCTTTTTTTTTTTTTTTTTTTTGAAACGGGTTCACTCTGTCACTCAGGCTGCAGTGCAGCGGCATGATCATGGCTTACTGCAGCCTCAAACTATCTGGGCCCAGGTGATCCTTCCACTTCGGCCTCCCGAGTAGCTGGGACTACAGACACACACCAACCATACCCAGCTAATTTTTGTATTCTTTTAGGGACGGAGTTTCACCATGTTGCCCAAGCTAGTCTTGAACTCTTGGGCTCCAGTGATTCACCTGCCTTGGCTTCCCAAACTTCTGGAATTATAGGCATGAGTTACCATGCCCAGCCTCCCTTCTTTTATTTGTTATTTTGGCAGTGAAGACCCAAGAGAGACTCAGGTTTTGTTTAAACATGTATTTAGAT
This sequence comes from Papio anubis, assembly GCF_008728515.1. NCBI lineage: Eukaryota > Metazoa > Chordata > Mammalia > Primates > Cercopithecidae > Papio > Papio anubis. Next base: position 73,779,089 of record NC_044980.1, read on the forward strand.
TACATAGGTAATTAAGACATTTTGTTTTTTTAAAGGAATTTTTTGATTTGCTTTAAAAAATTTATTTGCAGAAAGATGTAACTCAGAAACTTTAATCATTTTAGAAACTACATAGGAAAGCAATTGACTTTTGTATATTAACCTTGTATCCTGCAACCTTGCTATAATCACTTACTAATGCCAATCTGTGTGTATGTTTGTCAATTCTTTTGAATTTCCTACATAGGCAGTCATGTCAGCTACCAACAGACAGTTTCGCTTCTTTCTTCCCCATCTATTTTTTTTTTCTTGTCTTATTGCACTAACTAGGACTTTCAGTACAGTGTTGAAAAAGTAGTAAGAAAGGATATCCTTGCGTTATTTCTGATCTTAGTGGGAAAGCTTTTTAAGTTTCTCACCATTAAGTATGATGTTAGCTAGAGGTTGTTTGTGGCTATTCCTTATCAAATTGAGGAAGTTCTCCTCTATTCCTAGTTTACTGAGAGATTTTTTAATCATGAATGGGTGTTAGATTTTGTCAAATGCTTTCTGTGCATCTATTGATATGATCATGTGATTTTTCTTCTTTAGCCTGTTGATGTGATGGATGACGTTAACTGGTGTTCAAATGTTGAATGAGTCTTTCACACTTGGAATGAGTCCTACCTGGTTATGGTCTGTTTTTCTTTTTATACATTGGATTCATTTTGCTGATATTTTATTGAGGATTTTTGCATCTATGTTTATGAGATACTGGTTTGTAGTTTTCTTATAATGTCTTTGTCTGGTTTTGGTATTAAGGTAATGCTGGCCTCATAGAATGAGTTAGAAAGTATTTACTCCACTCCTGTCCTCTGAAAAAGACTGTAGAGAATTGGTAAAATATCTTCCTTAAATGTTTGGTGGAGTTCACCAGTGACGCCACTGGGGCCTTTGATTTTTGTTTTGGAAGGCCATTGACTCAAGTTCTTCAATAGATATAGACCTATTCAGATTTTCTGTTTTTTCTTGTGTGAGTTTTGGCTGATTGTGTCAGCCAATTTTAAGGAATTGTTTTTCAAGAAATTTTCACCAAGGTTGCCAAATGTGTGGACATAGAGTTGGTAATAGTATTCCCTTATTACCCTTTTATTTGTCCATGGCATCCGTAGTGTTGTCCTTCTCGTTTCTGATATTAGCCATTTGTATCTTTTCTCTTTTGTTCTTAGTTAGCTTGGCTAGAAGCTTATCAGTTGTCTTTTCAAAAAACCAGCTTTTGGTTCTATTGATTATTTTCCCCATTGCTTTCTTGTTTTAATTTCATTGATTTCTGCTCTAATTTTTATTATCTCTTTTCTTTTGCTTATTTTTGCTCTTCTCTTTCTGGTGTCCTAAGATGGAAGCTTAGATTGTTTATTTTAAATCTTTCTTTTTTAAAATGTGTTCAGTGCTATAAATTTTCTTTTTTCATTCTTTCTTTTCTTTCCATTTTTTTTTCTTTTTTGAGACAGGGTCTTGCTCTGTTACCCAGGCTGGACTGCAGTGGCATGAACACAGCCCACTGCAGCCTCGACTCCCTGGGCTCAAGTGATCTTCCTGCCTCAGCCTCCCACTTAGCTGGACTGCAGGCACATGGCACAACACCCAGCTAAATCTTTCTTTATTTTTTGTAGAGATGGGGGTCTCACTATGTTGCCCAGGCTGGTCGCGTATTCCTGGACTCGAGTGATCCTCTCGCCTTGGCCTCCCAGAGTGCTGGGATTACAGGTGTGAGCCACCACTCCTGGTCCATAAATTTTCTTCTATGCACTGCTTTTGCTGCATTCCACAAATTTTGATAAGGTGTGCTTCCTGTTTGTATTTAGTTTCAAATAATTTAAATTTATCTTCATTTCCTTTTTGACCCATATGTTTTTTAAGAATGTGTTGTTTAGTCTCCATGTATTTGGGGGTTTTCCAGTTACCTTTTTGTTATGATTTCTAGTTTAATTCCATTGTGGTCTGAGATCAAATATTGTATGATTTTTATTATATTAAATTTGTCAACATGTGTTTTATGGCCCAAAGTGTGGTCTTTCTTGGTGAATGTTCCATGTTAGCTTGAGATGAATGTGTATTCAGCTGTTGGACGAAATATCTATAGATATAAATGATGTCTAGTTGATTGATGGTGTTGTTGAGTTCAGCTATGTCCTTACTGATTTTCTGCTTGTTGAATCTATCTGTTTCAGATGGAGGAATTTTGATGTCTCTAACTATAGTAGTATGTTCATCTGTTTCTCTTTGTAGTTCTATCAGCTTTTGCCTCATGTAGTTTGACATTCTCTTGTTAGATGCATACATGTTAAGGATATTATGTCTTCTTGCAGAATTTATCCCTTTATCATTATGTAATATCCTTCTTTATCCCTGACAAATTTACATGATCTGAAGTCTGCTGTGTCTCAAATTAATATAGCTACTCCAGCTTTCTTTAGAAATTAATATAGCTGCTTCAGCTTTCTTTAATGTTAACATGATATATCTTCCTCCATACACATATATATATATTTTAGACAGAGTCTCACTCTGTCACCCAGGCTGGAGTGCAGTGGCACAATCTTAGCTCACTGCAACCTCTGCCTCCCAGATTCAAGTGATTCTTGTGCCTCAGCCTCCCGAGTAGCTGGGATTACAAGTGTGTGCCATCACACCTGGCTAATTTTTGTATTATTTTTCAATTAGAGATGGGGTTTCACCATGTTGGCCAGGCTGGTCTTGAACTTCTGGCCTCAAGTTATCCATCTGCCTCGGCCTCCCAAAGTGCTGGGATTGCAAGTGTGAGCTGCCACACCTAGCCCTTCCATACATTTTTAATATATGGTTATCTTTGTATTTAAGGTCAGTTTCTTGTAGACATCATGTCTTATTTTTTGATCCACTCTGATAATCTGTCTTTTAACTGGTGCATTTAGACCGTCAGCATTCAAAGTGATTATTGATAGAGTTAGATTAATATTTACCATTTTTTACTTTTTTCTATTTGTTTTCTTGTTCATTGTTCCTACATGTGTCTTCCACTGTTTTTCTGCCTTTTGTGGTTTTTAACTGAGTATTTTATATTATTTCATTTTCTCTCTCTTTTTTTTTTCTGTTTTTTGGTTTCTTGGGGTTTTTTGAGGTGGGATCTTACTGTGTTGCCTAGGCTGGCCTCAAACTCCTGGACTCAAGTGACCTTCCCACCTCAGCCTCCCAAGTAGCTGGGAGTACAAGTGCATGGCACTGTGCCCAGCTATTTTCTCTCCTTTCTTAGCATATCAGTTATATTTCTTGTTTTACTTTTTCTAGAGGTTGTCCTAGAGTTTGCAATATACATTTGCAACTAATCCAAGTCTACTTTCAAATAACACTATACTGCTTTATGAATAATGCACGTATTTTTTAATAACAAAATAATCCTGATTACTTTATTCTATCCTTTGTACCATCACTGTCATTTATTTCACTTATACGTAAGTGTACATAAGCATATATATATAAACACACATAATCTCATACACTGTTGCTATTATTATTTTGAACAAAACGTTACACTGGATCCATTAAAAATAAGAAAAATAAATTTTTTTTGCCTTCACTGATTCCTTCTTCAATAGTGCAGTTTTCTTTATGTAGATACAAGTTTCTGACCCGTTATTTTCCTTCCTTCTAAAGAACTTTTCTGAAACATTTCAGGATAGATCTGCTGACTACAAATCCTCAATTTTTGTTTGTCTGAGAATGTCTTTATTTCTCCTTCACTTTTGAAGGATTATTTTACAAGGTACAGAATTCTAGGTTGGAGAGGTTTTTGTTTTGTTTTGTTTTGTTTTTTTCCCTCTCAATACGTTAGATATTTTACTCCTCTCTTTGCTTGCTTGTGTGGTTTCTGAGAAGTCAGATGTAATTTTTATCTTTGAGCTTGTGCAGATAAGGTGTTTCTTCCCTCTGGCTTACTTCAGTATTTTTTTTTCTTTATCTTTGGTTTTCTGTAGTTTGAATATGATTTGTCTAGGTGTGGTTTTGGGGACAGTTATCCTGTTTGGTGGTCCCTGAGCTTCCTAGATCTGTGGTTTTGTGTCTGACATTAATTTGGGGAAATTCTCAGTCATTCTTGTTTTAAATATTTCTTCTGTTTCTTTCTCTCTTTATTTTCTCTCTGGTATTCTCATTAGCTGTATATTACATCTTTTGTAGTTGTCCCAAACTTTTTGGATATTCTGTGGGTTTTTTCCCGATCTTTTTCTCTTTGCCGTTTTGGAGGTTTCTATTAAGATGTCCTCAAGCTCAGAGATTCTTCCCTCAGCTGTGTCCAGTCTACCAGTAAGCTCATCAAACACATTTTTCATTTCCATCCCAGTGTTTTTGATCTCTGGTGTTTCCTTTTGGTTTTTTCTTAGAATGTGCATCTCTGTGCTTACATTGCCCATCTGTTCTTGCATGCTGTCTGTGTTATCCATAGAGCCCCCAGCATACTAATCATTTGTTTCCAATTCCCAGTCTGATAATTCCAACATCCCTGCCATAGCTATGTCTGGTTCTGATGCTTGCTCTGTCTCTTCACATTTGTGGGTTTTTAGTTTTAGTATGCCTTGTGACTTTTTCTTGACAGCTGGCCATGATGTATTGGGTAAAAGGAACTGCTGTAAATTAGCTTTTAGTAATGTGTTGGTAAGGGGCTAGGGGAGGAGTCCTATGATTAAGTCTCAGTCTTACCTCCCTCCCACCCCTCAGGTGGGATAGGAAGGCTAGAGTGGGCTGGAGTTCGATATTTCCTTTCTCTCATGTGGAAGGCTAGAGGAGACTAGAGTTGAGTCTTTCCCTTCCCCCAAGTAGGTTAGGCTCTGATAAAACCCCAGCAGGTTTTTAAACTACTTAAGCCTACTTAAGGCTCCGCTTTAGTTTCTTTTGAGGCAGGCCTTGTTAAGAACAGAGTGCCCTGGTGCATTTCAAAATAGTTCTTTCTTTCTTCCCCTTGCCTGAAGCATAAGGGGAATTTACTCCAGCATTTATTGTGAGAATCAAGTGTAACTCCTGGGAGTAAAACTCACAGAAGTGTGCCCCCTTCCCCCGTGACTTGGTTCCCCTGGACTTTTTGACTCTCAGACTTGTTGACACTGAGCTTCCAGTAATTGATCAGTTCCAGTTCCAGTTTTCCTACCCTGATACTGGTTCCTTCAGAGGTTTCTGCCTGCATTTCAGCCCAGGAAAGTTGTGATTCTTTGTATCTGCTTGTCTGTCTGTAATTTGGGGGACAGTGGTTTGCCTGTGACTTCGTTTCTCTTACAGATCTAAGAAGAGTTGATTTTTCAGTTTGTTCTACTTTTTCCTTGTGATGGAGAGGCAACCTCCAACCTTCTTATATGCTAGACTGGAAACCAGAAACTTCCCTGACCTTTTTATGGATGGAAATCTTTCTTTTCATGGTTCCTTCTGATCTTTGGATAGGGAAGAGAGATCAGAGAGGAGCAATAAGGGAGGTCACATGTTGCTGCTGCAGGCTGAGAACAGCCTTGAGGAGTGCAGTGTCGATCCCAGACCCTTAGGCTAAAAGTGCCTATCAGCTTGGAGAAGGAGCACCATGGAGATAGGTGGTCCTAAGATCCCTCAGGGCAGATTTTAAGCACACCTTTTAAAAGAAATCCTGCCTTAATATGTTTCTTTGTTATTGTTATCAGAAAGAAGGCACACGTTCAGACTTTTAATAAGGTGAATGGCAGGTGAATCAAAACTGGAATTCTTTGATTTAATTATCTCCTTATGCCAATATTTAGGCTAAGATTGGTGTTAACTTTCCTCCAGATAGAGGTTTCCAGAATATATAAAATATGCCTTAAAATAATGCTTATTAAAGAATCCATGAGACTGGGTGCAGTGGCAGACGCCTGTAATCCCAGCACTTTGGGAAGCTGAAGCAGGAGGACCGCTTGAGCCCAGGTTCAAGACCAGCCTGGGCAACACAGTGAGACCTCTCTCTACAAAAATTAAAAATAAAAAATTAGCCAGGCATAGTGGCGCATGTTGCAGGAAGTCAGGGACCCCGAACGGAGGGACCGGCTGAAGCCGCGGCAGAAGAACATATATTGTGAAGATTTCATGGACATTTATTAGTTCCCCAAATTAATACTTTTATAATTTCTTATGCCTATCTTTTCTACAGTCTCTGAACATAAATCGTGAAGATTTCGTGGACACTTATCACTTCCCCAGTCAATACACTTGTGATTTCCTATGCCTGTCTTTACTTTAATCTCTTAATCTCGTCATCTTCTTCATAAGCTGAGGAAGATGAATGTCGCCTCAGGACCCTGTGATGATTGTGTCAGCTGCACAAATTGTTTGTAGAACGTGTGTTTGAACAATATGAAATCTGAGCATCTTGAAAAAAGAACAGGATAACAGCAATGTTCAGGGAACATCAGAGATAAGACTTCTGGCTGCCAGTGAGCTGGACGGAACAGAGCCATATTTCTCCTCTTTCAAAAGCAAATAGGGGAAATATCACTGAATTCTTCGTCTCAACAAGGAACATCCCTGAGAAAGAGAATGCGTCCTGAGGGCAGGCCTATAAACAGCCCCCTTAGAAGCGTGCAGTCTTTTATGGTCGAAGCCGAAGGGATGAAATAAGCCCCGGTCTCCTGTAGTGCTCCCAGGCTCATTAGGACGAGGAAAATTCCCGCCTAGTAAATTTTGGTCAGACAGGTTGTCTGCTCTCAAACCCTGTTTCCTGATGAGATGTTACCAATGACAATGCATGCCCGAAACTTCATTAGCAATTTTAATTTTGCCCCATCCTGTGGTCCTGTGATCTCGCCCTGCCTCCACTTGCTTTGTGATATTTTATTACCTTGTGAAGTATGTGATCTCTGTGACCCACACCCTATTCGTGCACTCCCTCCCCTTTTGAAAATCGCTAATAAAAACTTGCTGGTTTTACAGCTCAGGGAACATCACGGATCCTGCCGACATGTGATGTCTCCCCCGGACACCCAGCTTTAAATTTCTCTCTCTTGTGCTCTTTCCCTTTATTTCTCAAACCAGCTGAGACACTTAGGAAATAGAAAAGAACCCATGTAATCATTAGGAGCGGGTTCTCCCAATAGGCGCACACCTGTAGTCCTAGCTACTTGGGAAGTTGAGGTGGGAGGATCCCTTGAGCCCAGGAGTTTGAGGTTACAGTAAGCTATGATTGTGCCATTGCAGTCTAGACTGGATGATAGAGTGAGACCCTGTCTCTAAAAAAAAAAAAATTGTTAATAAAGAATTCATACTGACACTAACAAAAATAAACTTTAAAATGGTGGAGGTGAGTGGGGAAAAGTGAAACCTCTGCTTTACAGAATACCAATGAATAAATGTAGGAAAAATTTCTTAATCAGCCTTCAATAACCACTAGAATAATAACTGATTCAGGCAGCGATGATCAATAGATTATAAAACCTTTGGATGAAAGATTGTTGGAGAAAAGGATATTCATATATCTCAAAATATCATTAATAAAATAACAGGTTATTTATTAATTACAAAGGGAAAAGGTATAGTGAAGAAGTCTGATGGGTACCCTTTTCAACCAGATAATCAAATTTGGCATCCCCAGTTATGTGAAATTGATATCACATCCCTCCTGATGTGATGCACTGGGAAGGATCCATCACCTACATATCTGTGGAATATTCCTGGTATCAACGAAAAGAGTCAAACTCTGTAAAATATTTGAAGAGATTTATTCTGAGTCAAATGTGAGTGACCATGGCCCGTGACACAGCCCTCAGAAGGTCCTGAGAACATGTGCCCAGGGTGGTCAGGGTACAGCTTGGTTTTATATATTTTAGGGAGGCATGAGACATCAATCAAATACATTTAAGAAATGCATTTATTGGTTTGGTTCAGAAAGGTGGGACAACTCAAAGGAGGGTCTTCCAGGCTACAGGTAAATTTAAACATTTTCTGGTTGATAATTGGTTGAGTTTATCTGAAGACCTGGGATTAATGGAAAGGAATGTTCAGGTTAAGATAAAGGATTGTGGGACCAAGTTTTATTGTGCAGAGGAAGCTCTCAGACTTCACAGAGAGAGCAGGTTGTAAAATGTTTCTTATCAGACCTAAAAGGGTGCCTGGCTTTTAGTTGATTATCTCATGGATCTGGAAAGGAAGGAAAACAAAGGGGGAAGGGGATTCTGTATAGAATGTGGATTTTTCTCACAAGAGACTTCACAGGGCAATTTCAAGGCGTGGCAAGGAAGTATATTTTGGGGTTAAATATTTTTTCCGTGTCTCTAGTGTTGTGCTGGAGTCATATTGAAAAGCAAGTCACAATATACAGGGTCAAATAAAACCCATCTGATGAGAATCCATGGTTTGTAGGGCATGAATCCCCAGACCCCTGAGGTAGGAATTTGGGCAAGATAAAAAAAATCAGAGCTTAGTCCTCATTGGCAATGATGTTTGGAGGAAATAGCAAAGTCCAAATTGAAAGACATTATGCAAAACAGCATAAGTGCCCCCTCCACCCACACTCTATTCCTGTAGGAAAGGATACTTGATACTTCAGAAATGTCCATGTCATAAAAGACAAAAAAGGAAAGAGACAAAAAGAAACATTGTTGGGAGAATTAGGGAGATTTAGGGACTGTATATGTTATATAATAGTAATATATTTCTTGAGTGTAATAATTGTATTCTAGTTATATAGGAGGATGTTTTGTTCTTAGAAGATAGAATCTTTGGCCCGGTGCAGTGGCTCACGCCTGTAATCCCAGCATTTTGGGAGGCCGAGGCAGATGGATCACGAGGTCAGGAGATCGAGACTATCCTGGCTAACACGGTGAAACCTCGTCTCTACTAAAAAAAAAAAATTAGCTGGGCATGGTGGCGGGTGGGTGCCTGTAGTCCCAGCTACTCGGGAGGCTGAGGCAGGAGAATGGCATGAACCTGGGAGACGGAGCTTGCAGTGAGCCGAGATTGCGCAACTGCACTCCAACCTGGGTGACAGAGCGAGACTCCATCTCAAAAAAAAAAAAAGAGAATCTTAAATCTTTAGGGATGAAGTGTCATGATGTCTGCAACTAATTCTCAGATGGTTCAGGAAAAAATATGTGTGTCTGTGGAGGAGGAGGAAGAAGGGAAATATGACAAAATATTAACAATTGGTTATCTAGATAAAGAGTATATAATAGTTGGTCGTTGTACTTTTCTTGTGACTTTTAGGAAGATTTAAAATTTTTCCAAAGAAAGTTGAAGACAAATTTTAATTACAATAAAATTTAAAAATGAAATAACATTTATTCTGTCTTATTGCTTTAGGTGAAATCCTTAACCCTGTTTGTCACCCATTATCCGCCAGTTTGTGAGCTAGAAAAAAATTACTCACACCAGGTGGGGAATTACCACATGGGATTCTTGGTCAGCGAGGATGAAAGCAAACTGGATCCAGGTATAAAATATTCCTACAGTTGGTACAAATATTGGTTTTCATGTTTGATACCTCAAAGTTTGTTGGAACATGAACTTACTGCTTATTAATAATGAAAGCTGTGAATGTGAGCTATAAATAACATTTGTCAGGATTCATTTTTGCTAAGCTTTAGGTCAAGTAGAATTTACATTTATCCATGCTATCTCTGAGTCCTTCTCTGGTCTTCCTTGTCTCATTTGTCGTGGCAGCCCTTTTCTCTTTTTTTTTACAGGAATAGGGTGTGGGTGGAGGGGGCACTTAGGTTTTCCTCTTAGTGCCTTGTACTCTTACATGATTCATCTCAGTATAGATGACAGTCAACTGCAGAATGTAATTAGTCATCTTTTAAAAATGCCCAATATTTTCCCCAAAATATCATTTAACTTACTAAGGGCCATATACTGTACTGGACATAGGTTTTTCTTTTAATATTATAAGGAAACTGAATCTCAGACAGGTAAAGTGGTTTGACCATGTCAACCACTTAGATGGGGGCTAAAATGAGCCTAGAATTCACTTCTGCTTCTGGGTACTCTTCTGTGCCCCTCTGCTAGAGCTGCTATGAAGGAAATCTACAATATTTTTCCTAGTCTTTCCAGTTACTGGTGTCACAGAAATGAGACATTTTATGAAAAAGAACACCGTTAGCCAATAGCAATAAATTTAAGTGCCATAAGTAACATAGTAGACTTTAGCTTTTTTTTTTTCTGTTCAGTAGTAATTGTTTTAAGCTACCAGCCTGTAGAACTGTGGTGGTTTGCGCAATTGGTATGCTACAATGGAAAATCCATCATGCAAGATATCCCAGAGTCCAAATTTTATTTTGGAAAAGTAATAGGGATGGACCTGAAAAAGAAATCAGGCAGCTGGCCCAAATGAAACAAAGCACTGGCCCTAAGATAAATGTAATGTTAGGCAGTTCCTGCTTTTCACCACCATGCAGTCTTGAAAAACACATCATAAATTCTGTCATGGAGGTAGTTTTGTATCTATTAATCTGCATCCAGGGTGACTAGAGGAGACTTAAGCTAAAACCCTTGGGACAAAGAGAATAGAGTTCACCAATAGGGAAGAGGAGGAGTCAGTGCCACTAATAAGCATTTGATGTGAACTGAAAACTAACCCAGAGCATTGTACCTTTCCCTTAAATGTTCTGGGCATTTTATTTTATTGATTTTAATTTTTGTGTTTTGTTGAGATGGGGCATCACTGTCATCCAGGCTGGAGTGCAGTGGCACGATCACAGCTCACTGCAGCCACAACCTCCCAGGCCCAGGTGATCCTCCCATGTCAGCCTCCCCAGTAGCTGGGACTACAGGCGCACACCACCATGCGTGGCTGATCTTTGTATGTTGTGTAGAGACAGGCTCTCACTATGTTGCCCAGGCTAGTCTCAAACTCTTGAACTCAAGTGATCCTCCTGCCTTGACCTCCCAAAGCTAGGCTTACAGGGATGCGCTACCTTGCCTGGCTGATTTTAATTTTTATCAGTGAACATAATTTTTAAAATTCAGTGGTGCTAAAAGGCTCCAGCTGACAAGCTTCCATCCCTCCAGTCCTTGTCCTTCCCCATCCTAGTCCCAAGGCAACTACTTTCAACACCTTTCCCCATTTCTGTTGTATTTCTAAGTAATATGCATATTTTCCTGTCCCTTGATTCATCAAGTTGACTATTGTCATTGTGTTAATTGAGAATCTTCAGTTTTCCCTTCCTCTGTCCTTCCAATGTAGTCATTTCGCATTTATTGCATGTCATTCATATTTGTTATTTTCATTATTATTGCCATGCTAAGTATTGCTTACTGATGAGCCAAGTATGAGACAAGTACATTTCTTTTACAATGTTTTCTATTTTCTCAAAAATAAGAATTGACTGTCCTTATTTTTTCATTTTGTTTTGTTTTGTTTTTGAATCTATAGCTGAATCTTCCTGTACCCTCCAATAGCTTCGTAAAATGCCTCTGTAGATGTTTTTCCACACAACTGAACCTACTGGTTCCCATTTGTCCCACTGGGGCTCTTCCTCCTGGAGCCCTTTGTCCTCCTGCTCATCTGAACTGGCTGCTATCTGGGCCTGCTGCATAGCTGTCATCCGAGCCTGTCCTGCCGGCATCCTAGGAGTTCCCTTACCCCTCTTCTAAGCATGTGATTTCAAGGAACGAAACACTCGGTCTCACACTGGCTCAGACAAAAGGATGCAGTTATGTATAATCCCATGTTCCATGAACTCCAGAGGAAGAGTGGGCTTCAGCGCCTCCTTTTTGCAATTCCCAGGCTCTGTCTTCCTGCCTGGCCGGTTTTATCACCAGGCTAGTGATAATGACTGCAGCCCTTCCTGGCATCATGTCCAGAATGTCCAAAGGAAGAAAAGAGACAAGCGTTTCCTGTTAACTCTTTCTTAGAACAAGGGAACTTTTTCTCAGATGTCTTCCAGTATCTCACAATTGCCTCATCGCATTTTCAGAATTGAGTAACAGGCTCCTTCCTAAACCACTCCTTAGCAGAGGATGGCAGGGGCGACTTTGATGGGCCTGGGTGAATCAGGATCCACTTCTGGAGCTGGCTTTGAAGACCCAGTCCCCTGAGTTAAATGATTAGGGAGTTAATTCCTTATAAAATCAAGGTTTTCTTAGGGGTGGGATAAATGTTGAATTAGGCTACTACTAATATCAACTAAAGGAGGTAAAAGTTTTGAGATTTTTCATGAATGAAAATGTTTCACATGCTTGTTGGCCATGTGTATGTTGTCTTTTGAAAAGTATCTGTACATATCTTTTGCCTACTTTTTAATGGGTTTGGTTTTTTATTATAAATGTATGTAAGTTCCTTGTAGGTGCTGAATATTAGATCTTTGTCAGATGCATAGTTTGCAAACATTTTCTCCCATTCTATACGTTGCCTGTTTACCCTGTTCATATTTTCTTATAAATGTATGTAAGTTCCTTGTAGATGCTGGATATTAGATCTTTGTCAGATGCATAGTTTGCAAACATTTTCTCCCATTCTGTACGTTGCCTGTTTACCCTGTTCATAGTTTCTTTTGCTGTGCAAAAGCTCTATAGTTTAATTAGGTCCCATGTGTCAGTTTTTGCTTTTGTTGCAATTGCTTTTGGCCTCTTAGTCATGAAATCTTTGCCCATTCCTGTGTCCAGAATTGTAAAAGCAAAATATCACTGATTATTAGAGAAATGCAAATCAAAACCACAATGAGATACCTTCTCACACCAGTCAGATTAGCTATTATTAAAAAGTCAAAAAATAACAGGTGCTGGTGAGGTTGTGGAGAAAAAGGAATGCTTATACACTGGGTAAGAGTGTAAATTAGTTCAACCATTGTGGAAGACAATGTGTTGATTCCTCAAAGACCTAAAAACAGAATTACCATTCAACCCAGCAATCCTATTACTGTAATAGCAATCCTATTACAATTTATATACCCAGAGAAATATAAATTGTTGTGTCATAAAGACACATGCACACGTATGTTCATTGCAGCACTATTCACAGTAGTAAGACATGGAATCAACCTAAATGCCCATCAACGGTAGACTGGTTAAAGAAAATGTGGTACAAATACACCATGGAATACTATCCAGCCATAAAAAAGAATAAGATCATATCCTTTGCAGGAATATGGATGAAGCTGGAGGTCATTTTCCTTAGCAAACTAATGCAGGAACAGAAAACCAAGTATTGCATGTTTTCACTTATAAGTGGGAGCTAAATGATGAAAACACATGGAAACATAGAGGGGAACAACACACACTGGGGCCTACTAGACAGAGGAGGGTGGGAGGAGGGAGAGGATCAGGAAAAATAACTAATCTATACAAGGCTTAATACCTGGGGGATTAAATAATCAGTACAGCAAACCTCTGTGACACAAGTTTACCTCTATAACAAACCTGCACATGTACGCCTGAACTTAAAAGTTTAAAAAATATATGTAGCTTCTATGTTCAAATTTATAGTTCAGCCAGGATTAGAATTTTAGATTGAAAACCATCTCACTCAGAATTTTGAAGCAGTGCTCCACTGCCTGCTGCCTTCCAGTATTGTTCCTGGCTATATCTGTGCTTCATCCATTACCTCTCCCCCAACTTCTCCTCTTCTGTATGAGGTAGAGGCCATTGCATAGGTCATCAGTAAAATGCCCCACAGGTCTTTTGGATGGCTTTTAAAATACTCTATTTCCCATGATGTGATAGGTAAAACAATGGACAAATAGTTAAGAAACCTGTATTTTAGTATATTCCAATCTGTATGATCTTGGACAAGTCACCTAACTTCACTCACCCCTAAATTTTTATGAATCTGTTCTAAAAGCAACTTCAGAAATTATTTGTCAGCACATATCTCCTGAATAACTGCTTAGAGAAGTTTAGCTTAAATATAAATCTTGCTAAGTTTCCCTATAATAAACAGAAACATGAATTATTACTTCCACTGACTCAAAGCAGTGCCAGGTAAACATTTTAATAATGTCCATTTAAGAAGTGGCCATAGCTTGTAAGTAATTACTTCCTCATCAAGAACTTTTGCTGTGAACCTGTAAAGAAACAGAGTTTTACTCATAAAACAAGTTTTATTCTCTCCCATGTGGCTTTTTCTGACTCCATATTTCCATCCTACCAGCACCTCAAACCCCTCTCCCGCACAGAGGGTAAAGGAGTACATAATTACAAAAAGAGATCCTCCAGGTGATTATGGAAGAGTGATCACATTCTTTACCTTGAAGGTGTGAAAACTACCATAATGTAAAGTGGAGACCAGCATATAATGACACACTCAGCAACTGTTTGTATGTTAACAAGGTATTCAGAGCAGTGAAATATTTTATGTAAGTTAGCTATATTTTGTAGCTATATTATACGTTATATAAGAACATTGTTACAACTATCTCTCGTGCACTCTCTATATATGTCTACATATATATATACACACACACACACACACTATTTGTATAAAAACAAAAAAAAATTAAAAGTCATCAATAGGCCAGGCATGGTGGCTCACGCCTGTAATCTCAGCACTTTGGGAGGCCAAAGTGTGGTCAGATCACCCAAGGTTGGGAGTTCGAGACCAGCCTGGTTAACCTGGAGAAACCCTGACTCTACTGAAAACTAAAAATACCAAAAAAAAAAAAAAAATAGCTGGGCTTGTTAGTGGGAGTCTGTAATCCCAGCTACTCAGGAGGCTGAGGCAGGAGAATCACTTGAACCCGGGAGGCGGAGGTTGCGGTGAGCCAAGATCATGCCATTGCACTCCATCCTGAGCAACAAGAGCGAAACTTAGTCTCAAAAAAAAAAAAAAAAAAAAAATTCATTAACACATTTTTAGGTAGGGGGTTTTATGGCATTTATTAGGCTCCCAGAAAATACTGATGGCTAGCTGGATGGAGAGATGGACAGAGAGACAGATGAATGAATCTTGTTTAGAAAGGTCAGCATGGGGTCTAGATTATATTGGGGAACTGGAGACGGGGAGATCAGTTAGGACTAACACAGTTGAAGTGATAAACTATTTTTCTGTCTTAAAGATAAGAAATGGCTTTTTTGATTGTCTATTGCTTTTCACTTCAGTCTTAGTCTTGTGAACTTTGAAAAGTAACAAAAAGTTATCCAGGTTTGCGGGCACTGGCTTCTAGCTGCGTCTTCCCTAATCTGTTCCCACCTACTTCTGCACCTGTGTTCCTCCACTTTCATTTGGGGGCAAAAGGTATTCTCAGTGCCTTGTAACGGAAATTTGGGTCTGTGTTTCTGAGTGAGTTGGTGTTCTCTCCACCTCCTACTTCAGCACCCACCCTTAGAAAGCTCTTATCTGTCTGCTGCCGAATTCTTAGAGGAGGGCCAGGAAAAATCCATTGTCCTTTTTCTCTGTTGTGTTCAGTCTTTGGCTTTTTAAATTTTCACTGATAAAAGAAGAAAAGCATACACATCTATCAAATGAAATAATGATTGAGAAAAAGCTCTTAATAAACTCATAAGTATACTGGGATTGTAGAAATCTTTGTAACTCTGGCCCACCTTGGACATTTTTGCAGCACAGTGCACATTTTGCAGCACAATTATATTGAATTTCATAATAAAAGTTACATAATATCCTGAGCTGCTTTAGCTTAAACTACATGCAGTGGTTTATTATAATTATTGTACTTCATTATACCCCAGTTCTTTCGAAGTTTTAAGTTCATGTGTATGTATATATGACAGGCTGGGTCCTCTAGGAAGCAGATTCTGAGATTTGCATTCAGGAGGTTCACTGGGAGTGCTGGGCTGTGTTATAGTCAAAAGGCTTCAGCCAGCCCTGCAGTGAACTCTGAGGCTAGAATCGTCCTTCAGAGTTACCTCAACTTGGGGTGAGGAGGATAGACCTGTATACCTTTATTAGTTATCTTTATTAATTTGGGGTAATTTGCAAACAGTGTGCAACAGATTACCCCCCAAAGCATAGTGGCTTAGAACAACATTTATTACCTCATAGTTTCTGTGAGTCAGGAGTCCAGGGGCAACTTAACCACACCTCTAAGGCTGAACACTGTAGCCCTATGAGAGATCCTCTAGTTCGGTTCCTCACAGGGCTACAGTCAGTCACTGATCAGGGCAACAGCCATGTCAAGGCTTCCCAGCTCACATGTGGCTCTTGCCAAGCCTCCCAATATCTGCTTCCAAGCCTACTCATGCTGCTGTTGGCATGCCTCAGGCTCTCGCCGACTGTTGGTGGGAGACATCAGTTTTTTCCATGTGAGCAGCTCCATAGACAGCCCACAACGTGGCGGCTGGCTTCCCTCGGAGCAGGCAGGTAACAAAGTGAGCGTACCCAAGTCAGAAGCCACAATCTTTCTGTAACCTAATCTCTGAAGTGATATCTCATCACTTCTGCCGTATTCTGTTCATTAAAAGTGAGTCACTGGTTGGGAATGACACAAGCACGTGAACACCAGCAGGCAGAGGTCTTTGGTGGCCATCTTTGAGGCTACCTACAACAACCAGTCACTGGCTGCAGGCTGCCCCAAAGCGAGGTGTGGTCTTGAGTGAAGCCCCCGCTTCAGCTGCAACCATTTCCAAAGAAGGCAAACAGTCGAGGGTTGCAGGCCAACAATCTGTCTGACAGCTGAGGGAATAAACTCTTTAGTCTTAAGAGGGATCTGGGTGGTACTGAACAGAATCCAGTATGTATAGCTCTTAGTTAAACTGAATATTTAATAAACCAGAACATCTCAATCCTGTTATTTAAACTGACCAACATGTAATATTTTCTTACCTGTTTTTAAGGGAGAAATTATAGGCCTGGCACTGTGGTTCATGCCTGTAATCCCAGCACTTTGGGAGGCTGAGGTGGGTGGACCACTTGTGCCCAGAAGTTCGAGAGCAGCCTGGGCAACATGGCAAAACCCCATCTCTTAAAGGAAAAAAAAAAAAATTAGCTAGGCATGGTAGTATGCACCTGTAGTTTCAGCTACTCTGGAGGCTGAAATGGGATAATCACCTTGAACCT